>NC_142936.1:49418042-49600542 GCF_046866305.1 Octopus bimaculoides
GGTTTGCAGGATGCTCTTGTCAAGCTCTATAGATCTTCCAGGATGAAGATCATCTTTTAGGCTGTAGTTTCCTGCTCGGAAATTCTGGAACCACCGTTGACACTGGCTTATGTTTATTGTCTGATCCCTATATACTGCATTAATATTCCTTGCACTTTCTGTTGCACTGTTGCCTTTATTGATTGCATAGAGCTGAATATGCTGAATATGCTCCTTTATCACTTCCATTGTAGCTTTGAAAAAAATTACTGTTAAAATCAAACTGCACTCTTCAAAACTTGCACTAAGAATAAGGGCAAAGTTAAAATTACTACCTGCTTTTATAGCAAGTTGATGCAGGTAGTTTATCCTGTTCCCCTCTGTCTTTTAGTTAATGCAATTGAAACAAATGCATTATTTATGGGATGACCCAATATTTCAGGAAAGATTTCTCCTTTTCAAATAGAAATGTATTGTTACTAGCAAGTGTACTTCTATAGTTTTTCATTTTATACAATACTTTAAGTGAATTTGGTTGATGGAAACTGTAGGAAGCTCATCACATATGCATGTGAATGAGTTTAAACGCACACATGCAAACGTGCTAGAATGTTGATATTCCACAGTTTCATTTGTCACCACCAGAATGAAATGGTGTTGATGTTTATTGTTTACATTCCTTGTTGGTGTTATGACTGGTTACTCCACCCCTTTGAGTACCTGTTGAATAAAAAAAAAATCCCAGACTTGACTTTGATTCAGTCCCACTGTGCAGTAGCTTGGGCAAGTGTTTTCTGTTATAGATCCAGGCCAGTCAAAGCTTTGCAAGTAGATTTTGTTGATAGAAACTGAAAGAAGCCCATTGTGCATATGTATATAATAATTTATATATATAAAATTAATAAGGTAAAAAATGGAGAGTTGAGGACGTATAGTTAATTTATTTGTATCATAGTTTGTTGTTAAGATTTAAATACAAATAAATTTTAAAAACACAATAGAAAACTCAATAATCTACGTATTCTGACCCCTTTGTAATGCGTAATCCAAAGCATTTGGGTTAAATCCCATGTTAAGAATTTGTTATCATTTTAAGCTGTATGGGGCAGAATCTCTTCAGAGTTTCTTGTTTTGATAAAATGGAGGTTACATATTTATTGAAGGGACTCAATTCAACAACTAAAGAAGTTTAAAATGTTATTTCCTATATATTGAGTGAATGTACTTGTTAAGGTTATCATTCAAGAAAAATTAAAGATAAAATAAAATAAACATATATTTAAAAAAATATATGAATAATATGAATAATAAAATAAAAATAATGCTATATCTGTATGGGAAAATAATCATGTAATAAAATAAATAAATTAAAAATATACAATAAATAATAAGTAATGAATAATAAATAAACCGTTATAATTGTATATTTTCCATTGGCTCGCTATTAGATACAAGTAAATATTCATGTATATGTGTTCGTCGAATCATATCTAATCAAATTTAATTGTTTATATATATGTTAGTATCTACTCAAATTTGAATAATCTAGCCGTTAATAGATGTATCAGTCAAGTTAATATATATACATAGACTTCTATACAAGCACTTGACAACTAGTGTTGGTTTGCTTACATCCCTGTAATACAGTAGTTTAGCAAAAGAGACTGATAAAATAAGTATCAGGCTTAAAAAAAAATAAGTATTGGGGTCAATTTCTTCTGCCCTTCTAGACTGTACCCCAGCATAGTTGTTTCCCATGGACAGAAACAAATAAAAGATAAGATACTTGAAAAACCGGTGAGAGTTCTGGACAGGAAGAGCATCTGGTCATAAAATCTTACCTTAAATAAGTCCTCATGGAAAAATGGACATTAAATAAAGGAATTAATCTCATACTTTTAATGATGTCAACATTTTTATTTAACAGCAAGATCATTATAAATCATAGCTTTTAATTGTGTGTGTTTTCTTCTTTTCCCTTCTTGCAGATGTCTGTAGATGAGAATTGTGTTCAAGTGCAATGGCGAACAAATGGTAACAATGACTTGAAAAACTTAAGCAAATATTTTAATGCCATGAATATGACAGAGATGGCAAATTGTCTTGCAAAGAAACTCGAAAAGCATCAGCTGAAAGAAATTTGCTCTAGTTGCTAAGAAATGCAACTTTGTTCTCTTTTTTTCTAAAGGAAAATTAAAGACTAATAAACGGTAACTGTTAATATTATTTGTTCAGTTTATATTTTCTTTCGTATTTTTCTGACAACAGTTATGAAATGTAGATTTTAGGTTAAAAATTCACAAGAAACAATGTTCTTGTTGTCTAGTTCTATATCAGCTCTAATCAATCTGACCTATGGAAAAGTCATTGTATCTTTTTAGAGACTTATATTATCTAATGTGTCCTTCCTTTTTTTCTTTTGAGACTGTATGGCTTGTTTTAAGAGGGATTTAACTGTTGTTTCTAGCTAGTCAAATACCTCCACACAGACTCTCTTGTTAGCTCAATTCATAGTGGTCATGGTACATGTGTCTTGTACTGTAGTTTCAGGTTGAACAATAACTTTTGAGTGGAATTTGGTTGGGGAGAACTGTTGTTGCATGTTGAATATTCTGTCAAAGATGTAAATATTTGTATGAAACCCAATGGACTGATGTTCTGCAAATGAAGTCCTTTGTGATATTTGACCTTTATGAATTTAAAGATACTCCCTTGTCATTCTTGTTAGGAATGTAATGAACCGGTGACTGACCTGATGGAAACCTGTATGTAATCAATACTATTATTCACATATTGCACTATAATATATGTAAATAGATGGATGCAAGCATGGCCTTGTAGTTAAGTTTTCAGGTCTATTCTACTGAGTAGCACTTTGGCCCCATATATTCTCCTATAGTACTGTGCCAAGCAATGTCTTGTCAAGTAATTTGGTGCATAGAAGTTCAGGAAGCTTGTTTGTGTAAATATTTGTATGTGTGTGAATTAATGTTTGTATTCCATGCTTCAGCAAATTAGTGGTGATATAGACATTATGACTTGTGGCTCTGTGCTTTCAAAAACCTCTGAATCAGAGAATCTCTTACTATAAAAAAAAAAAAATGGTGGCAAGTGATGGCCATGATTGTTTTTTGTGTGTAAGTAGAATATCAAGTATACCAAAGATGGATGATATTTGCTTTCTAATAAACATGCAGATGTACAATAAAAATGAGTTTATATAATTAAATTTAATGGTTTCAAATTTTTGCACAGTGCCAACAGTTTTTGTGGGGAAGGGGGTTAGTTGATTACATCTACTCCAGTACTTGACTAGTACTTATTTTACTGACCCTGAAAGGATGAAAGGCAAAGTTGACATTGGTGAAATTTGAACTTTAAACATGCCTATCAATATTTTGATAGGTTCTGCCATGATAATGGTTCTGCCAGCTTGTCACCTTTACAATTAAACTTAAAGCTTTGAAATGATTTTATGAAGCAATGTATTTTATCTAATAATAATTAAAAACCAAATATGAAATGACATTTAAATTTTTTTTACAAATCAATAACAAAAACGTCAATGATATTTTTTAAAAAAAGCTCTTTAATTTAATTGTTCAGTAATCACAGTTGTTGCTGCCATATATATATTTCTTTTTCTCTAATTTCAAAATCTACTGTCTTAAGTCTTGTACCATATGTTCCAATAAAAAGAATTGGAGGAAATATATCCTAATTCACTACAAAAAGTATTCCAAATAACTGGAGTCAACTTACATAACAGTACATTAGTGTGTGTGTGTTTTATAAGGCATAGTTTTTGGATATTTTCATATCAATTTTGCTAAACCAAATATCTCAGAGCTCAATTAAATTAACAGGAATACCTAAAAAAAATTCTAGCCATTTGCCTTAAATAATGTCTGTACTATACATATGTTATCAGAAGGGGTTAATTTCAGTTCTTAAACTAATACTGCACAAAAGTCAATGAAAAAGTCTTTCAACACAATTCAAAAAGGTTTTCCTTTCTCATTTTTTTTTCTTCTTTACAATGAGGTGTCTATATTTTATTTTATTTTCTTCATATACAGAGAGCAAAGGCAGGAGATAAGGGCAGAAGAAAAAATACACAAGCAAGAATCTGCAGATGGATGGATAAACATTTATATGTGTGTGTAATTATTGCATATTGCTTTATTTTTTAATTGTAGCTATTTATAGAATAAATATTAATTGAAGAACTCTATACCTTTTAAACAGACTACTGTATTTTCTTTTCTTCAAAAAGATTGTCAGTGACTTCAAAGTTTCAATATAGTTGCCTTTGTCAATCAACAGTAGCTAAGCTGAAACTGAGATGACTTGATTTTTTCCTGAGATTAAGATATAACAGCAGATGAAAGTTAATAAAGGAATTTCTCCTTCTTTTCTTCCTACCCAACTCTGGCAACATACATCTTCAATATGTAACAGTACAAAATCCCACACATACACACTTCTTTGTATAGAAGTGTGGGGACTTTTCTAGTAGTGATGAAGTGCCAGCTATTATCTTAATTCATGCACTGAATAAATTAAGATTATGCAGATTATAGACAAGAGTCATGTCATGTTTTAATACTTACAATTACACTAAACAGTGGATTGGTAAAATTGTTACAGTATCAGAAAAATGCTTTCTGCTTTTGTATCAGCTCTTTACCTTCTAAATTCAAATCTGCCTTTTGTCCCTCTGGGATCAATAGAATTGGCTAACCCCATGCCTCAAAATTAATGGTTTTGTGCCTCAGCTGGAACCAATATTTATACATCACTGCTAAATGCACATTTCATATCACTTCTCTTATACATAACTGATTGTGTATGTTTAAACTTTGTACAGAGATGACTCAAAACTAAAGTAGGGGAGAGTTATCATCAGTTTCCTTTACTGGCATGGGTTTGATGGCTTGACGGAAACTACCATGCAAATGTCCTTAAAGATGGATCTGACCCTTTTTTCAGAATTTGCAGAAAATTCAGAGAAAATTGATCATGTTGTTTCTGGCTGCCCAGTCTTCACTGAAAAAGATTTAGGTGGTCTGTTTGTATCAGGGTTGTGGTGTCATCTAAATATGACTCTAGAAGGCTGTAATATCATTTGACAGGAACATAGTGTAAAGAATACATAAAACAAGGCTGTAACTTTAAATGCCTTTAATGTCAGCCACACGTATATATACAAGCTGAATGATAAATGGAAATGGTTTGATGCGTAGAGGCCATGATCTATCTTCTCCTGTGCATTGCCTCCTGTCTGCTAGTTGCCGTGTGTCATGAGAGAGTCAACTAGATTATGTCTTCACGGTCCAACATCTAGATGCCAAAAGAGAAAGTCACAAGGCCTCGTATCAGAATCTCACAATCTAGTGCCAGTTTGTTTAAACCTGCAGTCAAGGGAGGTAACTGCGCCTACAAGGAATACCTCATAAGACATGACAGACTAGGGCAGTACATCCACTGGAATGCTTGTAAATACTACAAAATTAAATCCCATGATAAGTGGTACAGGCACCAACCAGAGGATGTAGGAAATGGCGAGGGCATCACCATCTTTTGGAACTTCCCAATACAGACAGACAGAAAAATTGACTCCAATCAACCAGACATTGTGATCAAGGACTACAACAGAGGAACTTGTCTGTTAATAGATATATCTGTCCCACAAGATCAAAATATCTCAAGAAAAGAATACGAAAAACTTTCTCACTAAAAAGATCTGCAAATAGAAATCACAAAAATGTGGAAGCTTAGTACTATGATAATACCAGTATTAATCGGTGCGTTGGGAATGATAAAGAAGGGAGCTGAGAAGTATATTAAGCAACTCCCTAGTAACTCCAATCTCCGTGAACTACAAAAGATAACCTTGATGGGTACAGCCCATATACTACGGAAAGCACTCTCCATCTAAAACACAATAAATGTGGTGTTAATTTTAGAATACATAGCAAAACAAAAGTGCCCTTGCTACTTTTGGCCTCCAGACGATGCCTGGACCTTTGCCAACACAATACCAATGTCCTCTCAACAATTAACTCGAGATGATTTTTAAAATGAGAATATCTGAAATAAAATCCTTCAGTGAATATCATGAGACCTTTTGTTTTTCTCTTCTCTTAAATTCTGCTCTTCCTTTAGTAATCCTGTTGTTTTAGATCAATGTATAGAATTACGTATATATGTAAGTATACTGTAAAGTGTTAAAATGTATGTATAATCTCCTAATATAATAATGAGCATTGTCTTTTTATATTTGTGTGTGTGTGTGTATGTGTGTGTGTGTATATGCTCACACTTCAAATGCCGTTTATTGGCTTTTTCACTCCTTTTGTTATTCATCTCTCACCCTTTCCTTTCTCATTCACACGACACTCTCTTTACCATTTATCTCCTCTACCATCACCTCTCACTCCGGCTCTATTATATAAATGTGCACATATATATATATATGTGTCGTGTGAATGAGAAAGGAAAGGGTGAGAGATGAATAACAAAAGGAGTGAAAAAGCCAATAAACGACATTTGAAGTGTGAGCATATGTGTATGTAAAAGAGAGGTATGCTTGCATGCTTGTGTGTGTGTGTGTGTGTGTGTGTGTGTGTGTGTGTGTGTGTGTGTGTGTGTACAATGGAATTGGGATGGTAATGTTCAATGCTGAAAATATGTGAGTATATATGTGTATGTGTGTACAAGAGAAACTTTACATGTACATATAAAGTTTAAAAAATCTGAAAAATAATCCAGAATCCTTGTCCAGTACTGGATTGATCCCAAAATCTAATGAGACTGTGCCAGTCATGAGGGCAAACATCCCTGAAAGTTTCATCCGAATCCATCCAGTGGTTCTTGAGATATTTTCTCCACAGACAAACAAACAAACATGACTGAAAACAATACCTCTGCCTTAGCGAAGGTGGAGGTAATAAATGTCCTGATGCTGTGTCAAGCAGTGGCTCTCGTGGCTTCTGATCTTAACTGATTGGAAGTGCTATCATGTACATTGTTTTGTCTTGAGATAAAAGATGGGCTACAGCAAATATTCTGTTTAATACCACAGATTTGCTTGTCAGTTGTTTGACCTTAACCAGTTGAGTATGTCCCTTAGTTGCTGATGATATGTGCGTATCTGAGGAGCATTATAGCCATGTATTGAAAGGAATTCTTTAAGGTTTGAATAATTCACCTCTGGAAACATGGGTGTTTTGTTTAACATCCTTAAACAACTCTTATTCAGGAACCTTTTGAGTGGGATGGGCTACTCAACCTGAAGAAAATTCTAACTGGGCCCCACCTGCAAGGTCATGTGCTGTTTATTTTGATATGAGATCACCATGTTGTGAGCATATGGCTGTGGTGCATGTTCCTGGTATACCCTTATCAGATGAGTAGTCATTATGGGTATACTGGGCTTTGTATATTTTACCCCAGTGTCACTTTGATGGCATGCTCTGCTCTCTCACTCAATAATAATAATAATAATAATAATAATAATAATAATAATAATAATATATACATACATACGCGCGCGCGCACGCACGCACACACACACGCGCGCACACACACACACACACACACAGAGGATGCAGTGAAAAAAATGTCTAAATTATGAAAAAATGAAAATAACACTGACACCTCATTTTAACAGATACATTTACCAAAATTACATTAAAATATCTTGAAATACTAAAGAGCAAATTTATTCAATAAAATCGCCATTGGCTTCAACCACGGCCTCCAGGCGACTTCGGAATCTCCTGCAACTCTTCTGGACAGTCTCCTTGTTTAAGTTGGTCAATGCTGCCATATTCCTTGCCTTCAGTTCATCTTTGGTGTTACATGATTCTTTTGTTAGTCTCTTACTTAACAGCACTCCAAACATAATAATCAAGGAGGATGCAGTCTGGGGAGTTAGGCAGCCAGATGTTAGGAGTGATTTGATTGTGGAAATTGTTTGACTACCATGACTTGGTTCTCCTGTTTGTGTGGCATGGTGCAGAGTCCTGTTGCCAGACATAGGGTCTTCCAGCAGCTGCCCTCTTGATCCAGGGCAGCACTACCTCCTCCATAATATACTGTTATGAAAGGTTTTTATTGTGCATGGGAGGTGGGAGCATAATATAAAAAAAAGGTGGTTGGGAGACTTGATTGTTGAAAACAAAAGATAAAGAGATAGTTCATTGTCAATATAGTTTTATTCCAACGTGGTGGCACCAACTGTCTCATGGCATACAACAGCTGATGATTGTGAACACATTATTGGTTTATTCGAGGTATGTGTTGAATATTTTATGTGAAATTTTATTTGTTAATTAATTGGTAATTTGGTGGAATTCGGCTTTATGCATGGTATATAACATTTTTATTTTTTCGAATTTTCAAAAAATTTTGTGAATTTGTGTTCAACACATGTCATTTTGCATGCTTGAAGAACTTTCAACATATATGTTCCAACCATGACAATACCATGCAGCATTTTTTTTTACTCTCTCTTATGAACAAATGAGCAATGCAAAATATATTGAGCAACATTGTTCAACATTTTAAGTATATATATATATATATATATATATATATATATATATATATATATATATATATATATATATATATATATATATAAAGGTGTGTTGATGCAAACAGGAAAAACAGAACTCAAAATGTAAGTATATGTATATTTTTATTAATATTAATATATATATATATATATATATATATATATATATATATATATATATATATATATATATATATATAAACATTCTGCTTAAGGCATCTCATATAACCTCTTAACTTTTTTATTTTGGGGAATTTTCAGAAAACTTTTCAAAATTTGTGTTTTACACACAGAAATGCATATGATTATGCAAAAAATTTCTGAAAATTAAAAAAAGTTATGAGGGGATACTTAAACCACCCAGATATGTATTTACTTCTCTTTTCACAGTCGAACTGAACTCAAAACCATGTGGTTTGGAAGCAAACTTCAAACCACACAGCCATGCCTCCACATATATATTTATACAAAAAGATGTAATGTATACACACACTGAGACACTTCAACTGTCAGTCTTAGTTTCTTGTATTACATTGTATTTTACTCCACTTTGATGGTTGGTTGTCAGTTCTCTACAATTATTTGCAAAATGTGTCACAGACATAACTGTATAGTTATGTAGTTTGCATTGCAATGATGTGTTAGGTTTCTATCTTACTATCACTTTAGGAAGATGCCTCCTACTATAACTGCAGACTAACTGAGCTTTTGGTTGTAACCCATGCCAGTATGGAAAGCGGATGTTAAATGATGATGATGTATGTAAATGCTCACATTCTGTGTGTCCCTTGCTTGATACTGTGCAAGCAAAAGGATGACACTTACATTTCTTGCAAACAATACTTCCGGTCATTTTGCTTTTGCAGCGACTCAAGGAATAAAAGAATAATTGCTTATTAAAAAAACAGAGAGACAGAAAGGATATCTGGCAGTAAAATATTCTTTTCTACTCTAGGCACAAGGCCCGAAATTTTTGGGGAGAGGGCCAGTCGATTAGATTGACCCCAGTATGCAACTGGTACTTAATTTATTGACCCTGAAAGGATGAAAGGCAAACTCAACCTTGGCAGAATATGAACTCAGAAAGTAAAGACAGATGAAATACTGCTATGCATTTCACCTAGTGTGCTAACGTTTCTGCCAGTTCACCACCTTCTGGCCATAAAATATTGCTGCAGTAACTCTCTGTCCAGCCCTTACCAGTAAGGAAAAGATAACATAAAACAAACAACCTAGAGAAAGTGTCATCTACTATAACCACGGGTTAACACTGAAATGGGGGATCTGCTCCATTGAAATCAGGATGGATTCGGCTACCACTGACAAGAAGAGGGTGTGAACCAAAGGGGCTGCGGAAATGCTAGTGAAGCGCTGCCTAGGGATTCTAGGGGAGCTGATTGGCAAGTGCGACCTGAAGCTGAGTGTGGTCTTTGTGCCTTCAGAGAGAAACAAGGCAGATGCTCTAACCAGGGTAAAAAAGGCCTGGTTACGGAAGCCAGAAGAATCGAAGCAAGGGGTAGCCATGGTGTGTCAGTTAAGTGACTCCGAGCTAAGGAGACTGCATACCATGCATCATATAAGCATGGATAGGTGCCTGTATCTCACCAGGAGGATTGACGCCAACATTACCAGATGGAGCATCCAGAAGGTGGTCAGTAACTGTGACAGGTGTCAATCCATCAACCCTGCTCCAGGTGTGCATGAGCAGGGAAACATTTTGGTAGAGCACAACTGGAGACAATTAGCAGATGGTTGATCGTGGGCTGGGCCACATGGCCATTTGGAGGGAATTGAGGACAGGCACTGCAGATGAGATGGCATGTATTCTAAATGAGGTATTCTTAGAGTGGGGCTCTATGGATAAATTGCTGATAGACAACAGTACAGCATTTCGTTTGGAAGCACTGAAGGAGATGCTTGACAGGTGGAAAGTGCACCGCTTTTTCAGAGCAGCATACAGTGGAAATGGTATTGTGAAGAGACATCATCGAACAATCAAGGTCACAATCAAGGAAGTGGTGTTCTGGTACAACATATTGCCTTGATCAGGACAGGCCAAAGCATTCGTGCCACATAGAGCGATATTCAAATATGAATGGTGGCATCTGAGTAAATCATCGAGATTCCCTGTGAAAGAGAGAGGGCCTGCTTTGGTGGAGATGAGAATTGAAGTCTGGATCTAGACACCAAAGACACGCTGTACAACTCAGTGTAACAGAAGAATAGTGATGGCTGTCAATTTCAAAAACATCTCTGTGGATGGAATACTGTGTCATGTCTTGGCTGTTTGTAGGATTCTCGCTTCGTCGGATGATGATTGTGAAGAAGAGGAAGAGAACGAGGTTCCCAGTTTAAGAAGATCACAATGTGTAAGGCGCCCACCTAGGTGGGTGGTAGATTTCGACATGGAGTGAAGTGAGGAGGTGATTTTTGAGATCAGGAGGGCATGTGGGGATGAGCCGGAAGAAGAAGACCATGACGTCAATGGTCAAGGGACTGACCAGAAGAGGAAGTGTGAGAAGGGAAGTGCAGGAGAGGGGGACAGGAGAAGGTCATCCTCTTTTGGCCGGCCGAGGCATTGCAAACAGACATGAAGGAATTCGCTCTTGGGTTGGAGATAGCAGCTGCTTATACTGGGTGACAGGGTAGGACAGGATCAACTGAGTGACTACTACTAGATGGGTGCAGACAAGAGAGGAAGGTAGGTGAACCTCTTTTCATTTCCCACACATGACAGCGTTATATGATTTAAGGATTATATGCGATTCCCTTACACACAGCGTAAACCTATCTGAACTATTACCATATGGAGGATCCCTCACAATTATGGACCATGTCAGGTTGTAAGGCAAGTTACAATCCCTAAGTTTATTTATATATGCTGTTAAGGTAGTGGAATTCTTATAATTAGGGTTTGAAAAGGAATTCAGATGGACCCTATATCGCCTTTTGCAGTCTATCATACTACCTATATATATATCTTGTTTTGTCTATTGGGTACGCTAACTATACATTTATACACAACATTGTATCGAAGACATAATCCAGCAAGTAGACAGGTTTTGGGGGCTCTACAGTTACAAATTTTATTCAGTTGCGTCCTACTATTAATGTTCTTATTTATATTTCCAGCATTATTAATATCATCAGATTGGGGTATGGTACATCATCATCATCATCATCATCATCATCATCATCAGGCCACCTGGTTTTAAATTCATTAAAGTTTGATTATTATTATACATGTCACTTTTATCTCATATCTTAGTTGTATTAGGAATTTTTAGATGATTTAGGCAGTCTGCCATTTTGAAGATTGACGTTTTTATTCCTATATTTATCAACCTCTCATTCGTTTTCTGCCTCCTATATTTATCACGCATAACTTTTTACATGGAATCCTTATTTATATGTAATTTTATATGTATTTTTATATGCTTTTATATTTCTCTTATATTTTTATGTATGTTTGGTTTTATTCTTTATATCTTTGGAGAATTTTTATGCCTGGACATGCATGCTTTATATTGATGTATATAAATATATAAGATTCAATTACATTGATCGAATATCTTCATTTATGTTCATGTCTTCATTTATTTTCATTTACGTGTTCGGGAATTTGGTTGATTGCGTAGGATTTGTGTTTTCATTTTCCTCTACTTTGTATAAATACACACACACACACACACATATTCACATGCGCGCACACACGCGCACACACACACACACACACATATGTAGGTCAAATACTCTGATGTTACACTTGTCCTTCAGCTGATAGTGAAAATGACATTGCCACTTTGAATTACTTGAAATTCAACACTGCATTTCCTATCAACCTCACTATCAGAGAATGAAAAAACAAGCCCAAATCTTAAGCTGATCCCTTCTCACAAAAATTGAACTTTTCTAGAATTTCCATATAGAAACAAAACATCATCATCATCATCATCGTTTAACGTCCGTTTTCCATGCTGGCATGGGTTGGACTGTTCGACTGGGGTCTGGGAAGCCAGGAGGCTGCACCAGGCCCCAATCTGATCTGGCAATGTTTCTACAGCTGGATGCCCTTCCTAACGCCAACCACTCCAAGAGTGCTTTTTACGTGCCACCGGCACAAGGGGTCAGAGGAGCTGGCATCGACCACAATCGGATGGTGCTTTTTATGTGCCACTGGCACGGAAGCCAGTCAAGGTGGCACTGGCATCAGTCATGTTCGGATGGTGCTTTTTACATGCTACCGGCACGGGGCTCACAACTACAATTTCCATTTGATTCCATTTTGATATTGATGTTGATGTACTTGACTCAATAGGTCTACTCAAGCACGCCATGTCACCCTATGATCCAAGGTACTTTTGAGTGGGCCGGTTATGCGACAGTGGTGTAGGTTACAGCTGTGAACTCACTTTATTTGCCGGGTCTTCTCAGTCACCGCATATCTCCAGAGGTCTCGGTCTTTTGCCATTGCCTCTGTGAGGCCCAACGTTCGAAGGTCATGTTTCACCACCTCATCCCATGTCTTCCTGGGTCTCCCTCTACCCTGGATTCCTTCCACTGTTTGGGAGTGGCACTTCTTCACACAGCTCTCCTCATCCATCCACAGTACATGACCACACCAACACAAACATCTCTCTTGCACTCCACATCTGATGCTTCTAATGTCTACCATTTCTCTCAAGGCACTTACACTCTGTCATGTGTGCATACTGACATTACACATCCTGCGGATCATGCTAGCTTAATTTCTTTCGAGCCTACGCATGTCTTCAGCAGTCACAGCCCATGTTTCACTGCCATGAAGCATGGCAGTTCACACACATGCATCATACAATCTATTTTTCACTCTGAGCGAGAGGCCCTATGTCACCAGTAGGGGTAGAAGCACTCTGACCTTTGCCCAAGCTATTCTTATTCTAGTGGTAACACTTTCTGAGCATCCAACCTCACTACAGACTTGATAGCAGAAGCTATAAACTACTTCTAGTTTCTCTCCCTTGCATGTGATGGAGTCTGTTTTCTGAGCGTCTGTGTTGTTTATTGCCTCTGTGCATCTGCTGCATGTGAAAGCGATTTCCCAGTTAATCTTCCTTTGATGTTGCTGCACCTCTTATGTGTCCATAGTTTACACTGGGTACATCTTATGGAATTTCTACCTACACATTTTCCACAGATCGAGCAGGACCACCTACCTGAAGGGGTGTGTGATGTGTTCACCTTCCTACTTATTAGAACTTTGGTCTTTGCAACATTGACTCTAAGGCCCTTCGATTCTAAACCTTGCTTCCAGACTTGAATTTTCTTCTCTTGTTCTGGTAGGAATTCTGCTATGAGGGCCAGATCATCAGTACCGAGGAGTTCCCAGGGACGACCTGTCTTGAATTCCTCTGTTATTGCCAGGAGGACTATGATGAATAAGAGGGGGCTGAGGGCTGATCCTTGGTGGACCTCAACTTCTACCCGGAATTCTTCACTATACTCATTTCCAATCCTAGCCCTATTGACGGCATCTCTGTATAGGGTCTGTACAGCTCTTATTAACCATTCGTCAATCTCCAGTTTCTGTATTGCTCACCAGATAAGGGATTGGGGGACCCTGTCAAAGGCTTTCTCCAAGTCCACAAAAGCTAAATATAGGGGTTTATCTTTGGCTAGGTATTTCTCCTGCAGTTGCAGTACCAGAAATATAGCATCAGTGGCACTTCTACCTGGCACAAAACTGAACTGCATCTCATCTAAGCAGACTCTCTCCCTAGTTAGTTGGGCTATGACCCTCTCCATGACCTTCATCACCTCATCCAGCAGTTTGATACCCCCTGTAGCTATTTCTATCTAAAGCATCACCTTTACCTTTGTAGCAGTTGACTATGGTGCTGCTACGCCAGTCATTGGATATGACTCCATCATGAACTACCTGGTTTACAATACAGGTGACTAGGCCAAAGCCCACACCACCAGATGTTTTAAGCATCTCAGAGGTGATTCCTGATGGGTTGGGGGCTTTTCCTGGCTTCATATTCTTAATTGCTTTATCTACCAGGGTGCTGTCTATTCGGATAGCTGGTCCCTCTACTGGATCAACATTTGGCAGGCTCTCCTCCTCCTACTCATTCTCCACGTTCAACAGTCACAATGGCTCCTCCAAGCCTCTTTCTTTTCCGAATCACTAAAAGCAAGTGCACCATCATCCATGTGGACATATTTCTCTCCTGTGACATCACAATTTTCTCTCATACACTGTCTCGCAATCCGGAATACTTCAGTTCTTTGGTCCTCCTGTCACTGGACATTGGCAAACTTCTTCTATTCTGCTTCGCCCTTGGCTATGTATGCCTGTCGCCCAACCTCCCTTTTCGCTCTCTGGTATGGTTCCCTGCTACCCCAACCCTTCCAGGCTTTCCAGGCCTGTTTCTTTGCTCTAATGGCATTGTCTACTGTATTATTCCACCACCACGTTACTCTAAGTCTGGAAGGGACTTTGCACCATTTGCAGACTTGGTCTGTGGCAGTCAGTAAGCTATCCCATAAGAATTTCCAGCTACCCTCTATGTCCAAGGACTGTAGTTCCTCCTCCCTCTCATCAAATTTCTTGATGAGGATGTCCCTAAATCTCTGACCATGTGAAGGGTTCTTTAGCTTCCAAATCCTTCTCTTGTGGATTGGTCTGCTTCAAGGCATCCTCCTGGCTTCGACTCAAAAGTCACTAATGACTAGTCTATGTTGGTGGAGTGCATTCCTCACCTGAGAGGGTCTTTGTATTTAAGAGCAACCCTGCGTCCCACTGTCTGGTGAGGATGAACTCAATCTGGCTAGCAGAGTCCCCTGATTGATAGGTTATCAAGTGGCTGTCTGGCTTCCTGAACTTAGTGTTGCAGATCAAAAGGTTACATGCATCACAGAACTCCAGTAGCCTAGTTCCCTCATCGTTCCAAGAACCAATGCCATGGCCCCCGTGTACACCAGATTCCTGCCCAACATGCCCATTAAAATGTTCTTAAATAAATTAACAAATGTTCTTATCAAGAACATGGGACAAAACAGTTATCACAGTGCCCCAGCAATCCACTTTGAAATCCTTTGTCATATGTCCATCATGTATCGATTTTGTTTGGAATAAGCACCTCCTAGAATTCAACAAACCAGGAACCAGTATGATATGCGAACATGAAACTTTTATTGCTGGTACACAAGCAACACAACCCTCCAGACAACTGTTTTGCAAATTCAACCATTAACCACGCTGTCTTAAAATTTATATTATCATCATTTTCCTCTAGATAACCAGAACTAATTTATTTGAAAGTAAAAATTTTTTTCTTTTCTTTTTTACATTTTCTTGACACCTCTGGATTTTCAGATTTAAGATACCGTTATGAAAGGTTATTATAGTGACTTATTATAGGGACTTGATTGGTCGGAACAAAAATAAAAGAGACTATTCATTGTCAACACCGTGTAATTTCAAGACGATGGCGCTAATTGCCTCGCGGCATGCAACAGCTGATGACTGTGAATTAATTATTGGTTTATTCGAGGTATGTGTTGAATGTTTTATGTGAACTTTTATATGTTAATTAATAGGTAGTATTTTATGCTAAAAAATGTTTATATCATAAAGTCTTCGAGCGTATTCTTTTTTCTTTATCGTGACGGCCAGAACCGCAGTATGTTTTCATTTATAAACAAAGTGAGTTCGTTTATTATATTTATTTAGTTTCACCTCTTGCATTGCATCTCTTATCATGCACTCCTTTTCGGACATCCGACTTTACGGTCCGAACCAAACCAAAGTAAAAAAATATTTAAAATTTGTAAAATACTTCACTGTTGAAGTCATTTTGCATACATGAACTTTCGACGTATGTTCCGACCGTATGTCCCATGCGGTTTTGTTTTCAACTTTCTTATTAATAATTAAACAATGCAAAATATATTAAACAAAATTTAATATAATTTGTGATAAATATTATTTCAACATAATACAATTCAAAATAAATACTAGTTCGTTTAGAACAAGTTTTACACCTATTACACTATTTTTCTTTTGTTTTTTCGCTCGGGTCAAGCGCTTTAGTTTAACCAAAATTTGAATTACAATATTTTTGTTGTTGTTGCTTATAATCCACCAATGGACCACGCGTGTGTTATTTGGTTTGGGATGTGCTACAAACCCCAGCCAAATCTCCCTTGAATCGTCCACCTTTTCCTCTGAAAACGATACTAATGATATTTATTCGTGTATGTACTCATTTTTTCTTTCTTTTTTTTTCTCTCTTGTTTCAGTCATTTGACTGCGGCCATGCTGGAACACCGCCTTTAGTCGAGCAGATCGACCCCAGGACTTATTCTTTGGAAGCCTAGTACTTATTTTATCGGTCTCTTTTGCCGAACCGCTAAGTTACGGGGACGTAAACACACCAGCATCGGTTGTCAAGCGATGTTGGGCGGACAAACACACACACACACACACACACATATACATATATACGACAGACTTCTTTGAGTTTCCGTCTACCAAATCCACTCACAAGGCTTCAGTCGGCCCGTGGTTATAGGATATCTGGCAGTAAAATATTGCTGCAATAACTTTTCCAGCAAGGAAAAGTTAACATAAAACGAACGACCTTGTGTGAGTGTTGTCTACTAAAACCACAGGTTGACCAAAGCTTTTTGAGAGGAAACTAAAAGAAGCATATTGTGAGTGTGTTTGAGTCTTTGTATTTGTATCTCCCCAATTCTAACTTGTTAATTAATGTTGGCTTGTGTATATCCCTGTAACGTAGCGGTTTGGCAAAAGAGACCGACAGAATAACAGGCTTTAAAAAAAGTACTGGCAGTGTCCCAGCATGGCCATAATCCAATGTCAGAAACAAGTAAAAGATACATAAAGACCCACACTACGAAGCACAATGTATTTTACCTCTATTCAACCCAGAAAGACATGAAAACTAACTGAAACTGCTGATGTTGATATTAAAACATTTTGATTAAAGAAAAAAAAAGGCCGAGAACCACTTGGATGTTTCCACTGGTAGATGGTTGGGTAGGTTATTGGAAAGAGATATAACAATCAAACCTACTGTGTGTGTGTGTGTGTATCTGTAAGAGGGAGAGAGAGATGGTATTCCATCTTGGCCTTCGTCGTAATGGCTAAATACCTAAAGAACACATGGTCTCCATCTCAGTTTCTTTTAATAAGGTTGATAAACTATTTTTTTTTTTAGCCATAATTCTGATATGTGCCACATTTGGAAAACACCTAAAGACTCATCTCACAAATAGTTCTCCCCACTACCTTTATAAAAGGTGTGTGTTATGAGTTTTAAAAAATGTGTAGTGTGGATTTTTTATTTGGTTGATAATCCAAAACGAAAGAGCAATAGATGGATTTGTTTGGGTGTAAAGCAAAGTGTTCCGAAAGTGAAAGTAAACAACCATAAAATTTATGTAAAAACTACTTTCATAGGTACTGGCATTGTTGTATAAGAAGCTTGCTTCCCAACCACATGGTTCTGGGTTCAGTCCCACTATGTGGCACCGTAGGTGAAAGTCTTCTACTATAGCTTCCGGCTGACCAAAGCCTTGTGAGTGCGTTTGTTAGATGGAAACTGAAAGAAGCCTGCCATATATGTATGATTATATGTATATGTTTACATCCCTGTAACTTAGCAGTTTGGCAAAACAGACTGATAGAATAAGTACTAGACTTACAATTCATATTGTTCCTAAAATACATGTATACTTGGACTGTGGAAAGAGAAATTTATACATGCTTTATGGCTCAGACCTTTTATCAAGTTAGAGTAGCATTTCCCAACCTGTTTTCTCTCAGGACCCACTATAACTTTCCCAAAAAATGTATGTCTCACTACTTTTTGGTAAAAAACAACTTTATCTTTAATATCTTATCACGTTTAACATAAAAGAATCTACTCTTTTATTAAGTACTGAGTTCAAAAAAAAGAAGTACATTATTGACAAAGAAATAAAAGTTAATCACTTTAATGAGAACCTTGTGCCAGGCGACTTCAGCACCAAGCCCGACCACATTTTTCCTTGGTCCCCACCAGTGGGGTGTATGCCCCACGTTGAGTTAAAAGAGAAAAGTGAAATTTTAAGAAAAAAATATTACATGCTGTTAGACAGGTGTCATTATAGTTACAGAGACAGGAAGTGGGAAGGTAGTGGTGGATTTTGAAGAGGGGTGTTGGTGAGTATGGTAGGCATTTTTTTGCCATGAATATGTTGACTGATTTATTGTTTCAGTATTTAAGGATAAATACTAAATACAGAGACTGATGATAGTTGTGTGAATAGGTCATGATGACTCAGTGATAGTATTAGCTAGATGCCATGCTCTATTATGTGAATCTTGTCATGTTCTAGTTTCTGTAAGAACTTCAATGATTGGAGCCTCTTCATAATTACTCAACCTGCTAGAAATAGCAGTCCAATCTCTAATTACTCCATACTGTCTTGAGAAAGGAAAGACTATATTGAACCATTAATTCTACACACATATGGCCCAGACCATGATTATCAACATGAACATCAAACTTCAAAAAGTAGTTAGCTATTTAATGGTTTTAGTAAATTTATACAGAAAAAGTAAGCATTATACCATCCAGCATAAATAAAAGTCAACTTCACTATATTTTTTCTGTAAAAACCTATTCTGACATTAAACGAGTCAACTTCTAGTATGAATGTTTACATTTGTACATCATTTTTCAACAAAAAAGAATTTCTAAAAAATTCTGGAAACTATCTACTCATGTAATTTACGCACCCCCTAAAGTTTATTTTTGTTTTTGCAAAAGAAGTGCGTAAATTACATGGGTTTTTACAGTATATTCTATGGCTTTTCAAGGATTCCTGGATGTCTCTTAAATACAATCAATTTTCATTATAAAACTGCACCTTGTTGCCAATACCCATGGATGATCTGTATAAAGCAAACTACAAGGTCTATAACCAAACTGAATTTACATATATATATATAAATTGGAAATGTAAAAATAAAAACAAGACACAAAGGATTCTGTGGTACACGTGTTTCAAGCTTTTGTTTTTATTTTTACATTTCCAATTTATTCCTTCACCCCGGCCACAATCTGGCATACACAGGTGCTTATAATTATCAAGTATTACCTCTAACATTTATATATATATATATATATATATATATATATATATATATATACACACACATACACGGACATACATACTTGTTCAATGTATAACTAGTGTTCTATAATAAGAATATATTTTGGTTTTCTATATTAGGAACGAGTAAAATCTGGAGAAAAGAAAAACCCACCTTCTGTTGATGGTAAGTAAATGTTCCTTCATGCTTAACTTGCTCCAATCAGTCTTGAATGTGAAATAATAATTAGTATATTTACAAACATGAAAATTTTGTTTTGTTGTTTGGTTGCTTACTAGTCACCAAAGCATAAAGGTGGTGTATTTGGACCAAACAGCTGGTATGAATTTCTGACTGTTGTGATCTGAATTTAACTCTTTAGTATTCAGATTACTCTGTCAAATGCAATACTTATTTATTTTCATTGTTTTGAATTAATCAATCATTATCTCAAGCATTGAGATTTTGATGATGTGATTGCTTATTTTTAGAATGACATTGTTGGGTAGGTGTGGGAGGCCAGATCAAGTCATTTTGAACATAAAACATAAATATTTTGGCTGGTTTAAATGCAAAATGGTTAATTCCATTTGTTAAAATTCATCTGATTTATGTATCATCATTGTCATCATTATCCCTGTTTTACATATACATTTTCCATGCTGGCATTGGTTAGATTTGTCTCACTGTTTCTCATCACTTGTTGTAATTCTTCATAATCTACCACATAGAGAGAAAGCTCTGTGAATTAAGTTCAAGAGTGGCCAAGATTACTTTTGCCTTTCATCCTTTTGAGATAGTGGATTGACCAAAATGTAAGAATGTTGGATCCAACACCTTGCAGTGTTTGCTATGGTTCTCGACATTCCAAGCTCAAATCCAGCCTTGACCTACAAATTTGCCACCTGGCACTTTGGATGCTTTTATTGAAGTCCATTCTGTTGCATGTATCTGGACCAGGCTTTCAATTTGAGGATGCCTTCTTCCCCCTCACCAATGTCAGTGGATCTGTAACAAGTCATAGACACTGCCTTCTCTTGTGACTAAAAGATAAATAAAACCTGCTGATATTTGATGTGTAAGCTCTGTTTGAGTTAGCCTCTTCAAGGCTGGAATATACTTCAATACCCAACAGTTATTGACACTCTACAAAGCTCAAGTGAGGCCTACAGTAGGGTGTTGCTTTCACATCTAAGACAGTGCTGTTGCGATACACACATACATGTTCTAGACTGAATCATGAAAATGGCTATATTGGCTGATTAGCACAAAATCACTTACAGATGCACTCCATGCTCTGGCCTACAGATGTACTGTCACCTCTGTGCTTGTTCTACTACTATTATCATAGGGATCTTTCTTCTTCACTCCACACAAACATTCCTGTCCTACTCATCTTTTCCTCTCATCACCCTTGTTTTGTCTAACTCCAGTAGGTCTTGTAATAATCACTACACCAAGTCTTTCCTTCCCAAAATGTTGGCCTTCTTGGAATTCTATTCATACTGATGTCTCATCTGCAGATATTGACTTGCAAAGATTCAAGTGGAACCTTAATGGCATCAATCTTGCTGGTCTAAGAAGGTTTGTGAAGGCCATGGGCACTGCACCACCTAACGACCTGCAAATATTAAAAAATCATTCAAATACATAAGATTCTTCACTGACCTGTTTTAGCATTTAGTGAAGCTGATAGAATTGAATAAGTACATTTGTTGACAAGAGATGCGAGTTCTGAAGTTTTGAGTTAAACATCTTCTCTGAGAGGGAAATTGAAACTGCTCAAGATAGCACTGTTTCCTCAAACCCTGGGTTTATATATAAAATGTTGTGTAAACTGAAATTTATGGAGACATAGTTGTTGTTTGATTGAAGCTTCTCTACCCGTGTTGTCTACAAAAGAAAACTGAAATCATCAGTCTTTATTACCTTACTAACACCAATTACTTTACAGTATTTACTGGCTGCATTTATTTCATGACACCACTACTAGTGAGGTCACCATGCAGCTTGGAACACTATGAACCCTGAGGAGGAGGAGGAGGAGATCAGTTTTATGGTAAAGGACAAGGGGTTAAAGAATGAGAGGTGGGGTGTGGGCAGAGGAGGTTCTTTACAGTAGGATGGTTACTCGCATTTAGTAAGAGAGTAAGAGGAAGATCAGTAGGAGCTTCAAATAGATAGTGGAGATGAGACGTCCTGGTGATCTCCACCCCTCAAGGCAAGAGGTGAGTAGAAGTAGGTGGGTGGAAGGTTCGCAAGATTGTATTGAGGTACAGAGGATGGAAACTAAGACTGAACCTTAATGTTTTATAATGAAGATATTATTTAGCTTATTCAGCATCTGTGCTGGTGGCATGACATCGAGGCAATGACAAATGACCAAGACCTTTGGCAATATGCTGTGCTTGAGAAAACCCATTAACCCTTTCATTACCGTATTTATTTTGAGATGCTCTGTGTTTCTTTCAATTAATTTTAAATATAACAAAGAATTTAGTAAAATAACTTAGTTATCATTGAGCTAGTGTTAGGAACATAAATCATGACTAAAGTTTGGTGAAAGATTTTAATTCAGAACTTATGAAAGCAAAACATTTGTACTTCAGGGCCAGAGGTGGTTTCAGCCAGGTTAGTATTGAAAGCGTTAAGTGAAGTGAAATCATAGTCATGACAGATACTGGTGTCATGCAACTGGCACGTAAAAGCACCCATTACATTCTTGGAGTAGTTGGTGTTAGGAAGGGCATCCAGCCATAGAAACCATGCCAAATCAGCCGTGCTCAAACTTTCCAACCCATGCCAGCATGGACAACATATATTAAATGATGATGATGATGTTTGTATTGTAACAGTACTTGAAGAGGAAACAAGCCAACTAATGGTTATATTTTTATGTCTACTTTATTTTAGATCTAAAAACCTACTGCTTTAATGGAGAGAACTTATCTAATATCCTCGTTGCTGAATGGAATCATAAAGATCCTTCAAAAGGTAAGATTTTTGTTCAGTGTTGCCTTCTTGTCTCTGTCTCTGCAGCCAACTTCTCTGTGTTGGCAGTTGACTTGACTGAGTCTGTGTTGGATTCTATGACTACAAAGTGTAGTGGATGCTTTTTTTTTTTTTTTTTTTTTTTTGTAGCCCCTTCACTGGTGAGGTCACCAAGTACCTGCAAGACAAGACCCCTGAATTGAGTGGGGTATAATTAAGGGATATGAAACTATGATAGAGGGACAGGAGGTGTCTTGCTGAAGTGTGTGTTTGTATATTCACATTTACGTGTCGTGTTTGTTTTCGTCTCTGTCCTCAGCATTCACTGACTATTCCCAACAGCTTTTTGCTGTTGGACATGAAATTGTGAAGACTTTTTGGATAATAACTGACAAGGAAAGAGCCCATCCATGTCTTGTATGTGAATTTTCTATTCGTTCCTTTGCCGAGCTTCTGTTAAAATATATATATATAGAGCAAAGCTGCAAAAATTCTCAATCTAAATTGTCTGACAAACAGGAACATGAAACTCTGAGTAGCAGTTTTTTGTGATGTATTTGCAGCTTTAATGATAGTAAAGTATATATATATATATATATATATTCGCATGCTCATTGTTTGAGTTGTCATTGTGATTTTCTTGCAGTCAACAGACCAAGCACAGGACCATTGGTTGGATATATGTTCTACCATTACATATACTCCACATGGGAAAGCAAGTCTATACAAATAACTGACCTGCATGTGTTACCACTACCAGAATATGAGTCCATCTGTGAAAATCTGTTTCATTTCCTGTGCAAGGTAATAGAATTTTTTTTTTTTTTGTCTTTGTATTGTAATTTGCTTCAAGCATTGCAGTATGTTTTTAAATGATATGTTCGAAATATGTTGAGAATAAAAAGAAATTATTTCTCTATCTTTCAATACATCTCATCACTTCTAAAACAAACTTTGTTTACTTTCATCGTAAGTTGAATTTAACATTAGCGTCTTATGAAGCTAAATTTATAAGTTCTAAAATTGCAGAAGAATTCGTTACTGAGCAGTTTAGCTTAATGGTAAAGCACTTGACGCGTAATCACAGGATGTGAGTTTGAGTCTCATAGCTGGCCAGTAGCGTATTTTTCTGCAATGTATGGATAATTTATCCTGATCACACTATTTATTAGCATTATCACGCGTTTGAGAATAAAAAGAAATTATTTCTCTATCTTTCAATACATCTCATCACTTCTAAAACAAACTGTTTGTTTACTTTCATTGTACAGTTTTATTTAATATAGGTTGTTTTAATGATCCTATATTTCAGGAAAGATTTGTCCTTTTCAAATAAAAATGTTATTAGCCACCTAATATCAGAGATGGGTTTTTTTCCTTTGTTTTCCTTTCTGTGTGTAGAACAACAGTGTTGAGACAAAATATTGATAGGGAAGGAGTAGAAGCAGGAACAAATTTGAAGAAGAATTATTTTAGGAAAAAGTATTCAGATGAGTGAGGGAAATTATAATGTGGGGAGGGGTGACAGCTACAGCAAGGGGATGGTAGTTTTGATAAAATTCTGGAACTTGTCCCTTGCTAAAGTAACAGTATATATGCTCTCTTGTCCTTGGAGCTTTGGTGTGCAGGTTGTGCTTTGAAAGACAAAATGGATAATAAACCTTGTCCAAGGGCATGTCTATATAACAGTTTGATATACTGAAATATTACATAGGCATGACTGTGGTTAAGAAGTTAGCTTCAAAATTGTGGTTTTAGGTTCAATCCCATGCTGTGCATATACTGTTTTATTTAATATAGGTTGTTTTAATGATCCTATAATATTTCAGGAAAGATTTCGCTCTTTCAAGTAGAAATGTTGTCATTAGTAAGTGTGCTTCTATAGTTTCCATGCTAAATAATGCCTTATGTAAATTTGGTCAATGGAAACTGTAGGAAGTTTATCACGTGTGTGTGTGTGTGTGCATGCACACATGCAAATGTGCACAACTGCTGATATTCCAGTTTCGTTTGTTACAACCAGAATGAAGTGGTGTTGATGTTTACATTCCATGTTGGTGTTATGACTGGTTACTCCATTCCTTTGCGTACTTGTTGAATAAAAAAGATCCCAGATGTGGCTTGAGTTCTGTCTCGGTGCAGCACCTTGGGCAAGTAACTGTTTTCTATTGTGGCCCCTAGCCAACTAAAGTTTTGTAAGTAGATTTGGTTGATGGAATCTAAAAGAAGCCCATTGTGTGTGTTTCTTTAGTTTGTTTCTTCTTCACCAGTGTTTGACAACAGGTGTTGGTTTGTTTACATCCCTATAAGCAAAAGATTGATGGCATAAGTAATGGGGGGGGGGTCAATTTCTTCAGCACTTTAAGGCTGTACCCCAGCATGGCTGCAGTCCAGTGACTGAAATAAGTGAAAAAGAAGATACTTGAAAAACAGGTAAGAGTTCAAGACAAAGGGCATCAGGTCATTAAATCTACCTGAAATTAGTTCTCATCCAGTCCATGGTTACATGGAAAAATGAACATTGAATACATGAAAAAAACCTCATATTTTTCATAATGTGCGCATTTTTATTTACCAGCAAAATCTTCATAAGTCATAGCTTTTGTTTGTATTTTTTTTCTTTTCCCCCCTCATTGCAGATGTCTGTAGATGAGAATTGTGCCCGAGTTCAATGGCAAACGAATGGTAACAATGATTTGAAGAACTTGGGTAAATATTTTAATGCCATGAATTTAATAGAGATGGAAAGTTGGCGAGTAAAAAATTTTGAAAAACATCAGTTGAAAGAACTCAGCGCAACAAGTTGATAAAGAACAGTGGTGTTGTTAAGGAATGCAACATTACATTTTTCTATTTTTTCTAATGAAAATAAAAAGTAACTATTATTTGTTTGGTTTACATTTCCTTTTACAATTTCCTGATAAGAGTGGTGAAATGTAGATGTACAAAATTCACTGGAAACAATGTCCTTTTTGTCTAGTTCTGTATCAGCCCTAATCAAGCTGACCTATGAAAAAAGCCATCCTATCTTTTTAGGCTTATATTATCTAATGTGTCTTTCCATTTTTGAGACTGTATGGCTTGTTTTGAGTGAGATTTAACTGTTGTTTTTAGCTAGCCAAATACCTCCACATAGACTCTGTCGTTGGCTCCAACGTTTGTAGTGATCATGGTCCAAGTGTCCTGTACCATAGTCTTGGGTTGAGCAATACTACGAGTGGAATTTGGTTGGGGAAAACTGTAGTTGCCTGTTGAATATCATTTGCCAAAAGATGTAAATATTTGTATGAAAACCAAAGGACTGATGCTCTTCAAATGAAGTCCTTTGTGATATTTGCACTTTATCAATTTAGAGATACTCCCTTGTCACTCTTGCCATTAGGAGTGCAATGAACCAGTGACTGAGCTGTTGGAAACTATGGAATCAATGCTATTGTTCACTTATTGGTTTCAAATTTTAACACAAGGCCAGCAATTTCAAGGGAGGGATAAGTCGATTACATCAATCCCCTTTGCTCGGCTGGTACTTATTTTATCGACTCTGAAATGATGAAAGGCAAAGTTGACCTTGGTGGAATTTAAATGAACTCAGAACATATAGATGAAGTGCCACTATGCAATTTGCCTAGCATGCTAACGATTCTGCCTGATCACTATTGTTCACACACTGCGCTTAAAAATATGGAATAGATGCAAGCATGGTTGTGTGCTTAAGAAGTTTTCTTTGCAGCCACGTGGTTTCAGGTTCAGTCCTACTGTGCAACACTTTGGCTAAGTATGTTATCCTATAGCCTTGTGCCAAGCAATGTTTTGTCAAGGAATTTGGTGGGCAGAAATTGAGAAGGCCTGTTGTTTGTGTCTGTGTGTGTGAATTATATTCCAGGCATTATAACCTGTGGCTCTGTGCTTATAAAGACCTCTGAAGCACAGAATCCTAAGTAGATAAAGATTTTTTAAAAAAAACGCTAAGATTTGATGACAGTAGGAGCATCTTGTTAAAAATCTTGCTTCAAATAACTCCGTCCGAATTGGGGATGGTGGTGGAAGGAACGGACATTCAACAAACGAAATAGAAGGGAGATAATTTTTATTGACTGACTAAAAATTCTAAATGTCTATAGTAAAACATTTCTTAGCATTTATATAAAATAATTTTGAACATGTACATAGTATTCAGTTAATGTTTCTGCAGCTGGAGGTTCTACTGACGGCTAAACAATTAAATATAAGCTGGGCGAATTGGCAGTCGTCAGAACATGAGTTAGAATGCTTTGCAGTATTTGTTCTGAATCCTACCACATTGAGTTCAAATCCTATTGAAGTCAACTTTGCATGGTTAGTAAATAAGTACCAGTCCAAGGCAGTCGATTGGCAGATTTGTAAGAATGTTCAACCAAATGCCCTGGCAAAATCCTGTCATCTAATTTAACACTACCATGTTTTTATACCTTTTTGTAGACTCTATTGCAAGCATTTAGGCCAGGTCTTTGGTGTATGGATGCCTTCTGATCAGTTTCAGAGACTTTATAAGGGGTCAAAGGTGCACTATCATTTCATCTGGCTAAAAGATGAATAGAAAAAACATTTTAGACATTTGAGTGTTTGGTTGTCAGAGAGACGGTGAGTTGTTTTTGATCATTTGATGTTTCTAGTGCAAACAAATGTATATTTGGTAACAGACCTCTCATCCTTTTGCCAATTTCACTGGTGTCATGAGGTGTAGGAACAATAACTTACTACTCCAAAATGTTTAAGGACACTGCTATTCCTCGTCCAAATCCCTCAAGGTTGACTTTGGCTTGTCCGTATCAATAAAGTAAGTTAAATAATGGAGCTCATTTGATTATACACCTTTGTGACCTTCTGTCTGTGTAAAAAATTTTTATTCACATATAAAACAATGTCAGATTGCCAGACTAAATGCCAAATATTATCTTTCTAACATCCTATGATTGGTAAATAAGTGTCAATGTTGAAATATAGCTGAGTATTGCTTTACCCTCATTCGTTTGGTTTTTACCATTTTTCCATGCTAGCATCAGTTAGATGAATATAGGCCCTTCTTGTCGCTAATCCATACCTGTTTTTCAAGTAAGGGATTTCTTAGCCAGCAGAGGATTTCTTGATAGAAGTGACAACACCACCTCTTATATTTCATGATCTTCAGAGAAGCTTTATTTCATTCTACCAAACTTACCAAGCTTTAGTCAGCCCAAGGCTATAGAAGACGTTAGCTCAAGGTGCCATACATTTGGACTAAATTGAAAACAGCATTGTAGGTTAATGAACTCCTTAACCACACAAACTTGCCTTCAGTAACAAGTACTATATAGTTACTAATATATCGGTGTTGATTTCATTGACTAAATCTATTTTTACTGTAATTTGTGTAAGAAATGATTATAATGGTGTGTTATGAAGAGCAAGAGGTCAACTTATTGCAGTTATTACCAAGTTTTTGATTTCTGTGTTTAGGATGCTGTACTTACAATGTTAATCTATAGGGAGTGGGGATATGAAACTATTAACTTGCCAGAAATAGAAACCAATGGAAAAGGAAAAGGATGTAGTACCATAGACACATATTTCATTGTGTAATTGCTGTTTCATTAGTTTGCAGTACAAGACTGAAATTTTCCTGTGTACATCAGAGGAACCAATTTGGAGAATTACTATATAGTCATACAGAATTATTTAAAAATGAACAGCAATATTTTCCAGAGGTGTATCAATCAATAATTAAAAAAATCTAAGTTCAATTACAAAATTAACTTTTTTTTTTTTTTTGTGGCAAGTAGCTTGCTTACCAACCACATGGTTCCGGGTTCATTCCCACTGCGTGGCACCTTGGGCAAGTGTCTTCTATTATAGCCTCAGGCCGACCAATGCCTTGTGAATGGATTTGGTAGACGAAAACTGAAAGCTCATCGTATGTATGTGTGTCTGTTTGTCCCACCAATATCGCTTGACAACCGATGGTGGTGTGTTTACGTCCCCGTAACTTAGCGGTTTGGCAAAAGAGACCGATAGAATAAGTATTAGGCTTACATAGAACAAGTCCTGGGGTCGGTTTCCTCGACTAAAGGCGGTGCTCCAGCATGGCCACAGTCAAATGACTGAAACAAGTAATAGGATAAAACTATGCTCATCAAATGAGATTGTATCTCTTGAAGTTCAAAATTCTTTTGTCCTTTAATCATGCAAAGTAATGTTGGGCTTTTCTTACAAGTTTTCTTTACACCCATTATAGCTTAACATTTCTCTAATGAAGTTGTGGGTTCAATTCCTGAGCTGTGTCCTTGAGCAAGATACTTTTTTACATTGCTCCAGTCTACTTTACTGAAAGTAAACACCAGCAAATTACTGGAGCCACTCTTTCTTTCCAGCCCTCAGTGTCTTGATATTCTATCGAGTCTGGAGTGGGAGGGCCAACAGGGTGTCTATGTCTGCTTACAACTACATAAGCACCTCAAAGAATTAGAGAAACCCTACTACATACAACTAAATCCTAATTGGTGGCAAGTGATGGCCATGGTTGGCTTTTGTGTGTGTGTGTCCAAGTAGAATATTGAGTCCAGTAATGATGGATGACATCTGCTTTCTAATAAACATGAAAAAATGAGTTTATATAATTAAACTCAATGGTTTCAAATTTTGGCACAGGGTCAGCAGTTTTTGAGGGGTAGGGGAAGTCAATTACATCGATCCCTTGGATAAATTTAAGCTCAAAACAAAGACAGACAAAATGCCTGACCGCATTTTATCTGGCGTGCTAACAGTTTTGCCAGCTTGCCATCTTCATAATTAAATTTAACGAAGCTTTGAGATGATTTTACAAAGCAATTTATTTTATCTAATAATAATTAATATGAAATGACATTCTTCAATTTTTTTTTTTACGAATCAATAACAAAAACATCAATGATATATTTTAACAAACTCATTAATTTAATTGTCCACTAATCACAATAGTTGCTGCCATATACATTTTTCTTTTCTTCTAATTTCAAAATCTACTGTCTTAAGTCTTGTACCATATATTCTAATAAAAAGAAATGGAAGAAATACATCCTAATTCACTCCAAAATAAACTCCAAACAACTGGAGTCAACTTATGTGACAGTACGTTAGTGTGTTTTATAAGGTATAGTTTTGAAATATTTCCATATTGTGTTGAATCAGATATTTCAGAACGCAATTAAATTAACAAGGATACCTGAAAAAAATGTCTAGTCATTTGCCTTAAATAATATCTGTACTATACATATGTTATCAGAAGAGGTTAATTTCAGTTCTTAAACCATAACCACATAAAAGTCAATGAGAAACTCATTCAACACAATACAAAAAGGTTTGTGTTTTCATTTTTTTTTTTTTTCTTTACAATGACCTGCTTATATTTTATTTCCCTTTCTTCACACACATAGATAGAGCAAAGGCAGGAGATAAGGGCAGAAGGCAAGATTCTGCAGATGGATGGATATTTGTGTATATGTGTGTTTGCATATAGCTTTTTTTAATGTAGTTATTTATAAATATTGATTGAATAACTCTCTTTTAAGCAGACTACCGTATCAACCCTTTCCTGAGACATATATAAAAGCAAATTGATAGATAAAAGAATTTCTCTCTAGTAACCCCCACTCAACTGTTTTTGCTTTTATGAAACTATATCATTCAGGTTCTTCTCCCCTACCTCAAACAGCTACCCACCTGGAGACATCTACAATATGTAACAGTACAAAACCCCACACAGTCACACACTTCTTTGTATGGGAGTGTGGGGACTTCTCTAGTGATAAAGTACCAGCTAGTATCTTAATTTATGTGCCTAATAAATTAGGATTATTCAAATTATAGATAAGAGACAAGACGTTTTAATATTTAAGATTTTGATGTATATCACTAGAACAGTGGATTGGTAAAATTGTTACAGTATCAGAAAAATGTTTTGTGCTTTTTGTATCAACTTTGCTTTTCATCCATCTGGGGGTTGAAATATTTGGCTAATGCCACCCCTCAAAATTGCCTTCTGCCTGTTGTTGGCACTCCGTCATTTACGACTGAACAGCCTGCTTGTGAAATTAATGTGCAAGTGGCTGAGCATTTCACAGACACGTGTACCCTTAACGTAGTTCTCTGAGATATTCAGCGTGACACAGTGTGACAAGGCTGGCCCTTTGAATTACAGGCACAACTGAAACAGGAAGTAAGAGTGAGAGAAAGTTGTGGTGAAAGAGTACAGCAGGGTTCGTCACCATACCCTGCCGGAGCCTCGTGAAGCTTTAAGTGTTTCGCTCAATAAACACTCAACGCCCAGTCTGGGAATCGAAACTGCGATCCTATGACCACGAGTCCGCTGCCCTAACCACTGGGCCATTGCGCCTCCACTACAATATCTGTATATCACTGCTAAATGCACATTTCCCATCACTTATACATAAGTGGTTGTGTAGGGGGTGGGTATCAGTTTTCCATGCTGGCATGGATTGAATGACTTGACAGGAGTTGGCAAGCCAGAGGACTGCACCAAGCTCCACTGTCTGTTTTGGCACAGTTTTTACAGTTGGATGCTCTACCTAACACCAACAACTCTACTGAGTGGGCTGGATGCTCTATATTCTAATTTTAATCATCCCGAAATTTAACCCAAACTTAGCTCAAAATGTTATTTGTAAGGGGCGTCCAGCTGTGACACACTGCCTTCAAGTCTTGCTCAAGCCAGACAGAAAAATTTAATAAATGTATGATTTTGTAATTTAGACACAAGGCCAGCAATTTTTTTTTTTTTTTTTTTTTTGAGGGGATGGAATTAGATGATACCATCAACACTGGTACTTGACAGGAAACTTTATTGACCCTAAAAGAATGAAAAATAATCTTGACTTCAGTGCGATCTGAACTCAAAACATAAAGAGCGGGAACAAATACTGCAAGGTTTTTTTTTCCTGATGCTAATTTGACTTGTAAAAATGAGGGTAGAATGGCAAATGGCACTCTTTACTCTCTAGTTCTTTAGTTCGTTGTAGCCTTCCTACCTTAATTTATGCTAGCATAGTTTCTAATAAGCCATCATATTTTGCTTTTTACTTCATTAGTCATTACATTCTAATAAATTACCAATATCCAATACTTAACTGAATAAGACAAAGAATATTTAATGTAATCAAATGTAAAACATTTGCAAATTGGGATGAAAAACTAGATATAGAACAGTCATTAGGAGATAGTAGATTAGCAGAACCTGTAAAATACCTTGAGGAAATTTGGTCATTTTTGAGAAGAAATCCTGCTAGAGTTTTTTGGCATGTACTGTTTGCTCAACATTAATCAACTATGTATCTAAGCTTTACCCTAAATTTATGGCTTTGTGCCATTACATATATGTAATGGCATATATAAACTTCCAAGAAAACATGAAATAATTCTTTTTTGGAATAGAGGCTCTCAAGGGCTACATTAAGGTAAGAATAAGAATTTGTAAATATTGGGTTGAAAATCCTGTTTGGATAGCAAAAAAAAAAAAATACTTTTCTTTCCAAAAGGGTTTTTCGACTTGGTATTACAAACTATTATTTATAGCTTTATGAGAATGAGGGCCCCTATTCCCAAAAAGAATGCATATATTATATGCATCTCTCTAATACAGTTCTGTGTGTATTTTTTTTTCTTTTTATGAAATATGGTAGATATCTTTGCAGACAAAGCTTCTGATCTGCAGTCTGTAACGGATATCTGGTATTTACAAAAGAGTTCACTCAAATGAAGTTAATAATTATGAATCTAAAATATCTACTTGTTGACACTATTTCCATATTCTCTTGATGACATCTGGAGATGGATCTCGTCCACGGAACATTCTGAAAATTTTGTTGGCTGATATTGAGCCACCCAATGCAAGAAATGTGTCGCGAAATCTGGAAACAAGACAAAAAGCAAGAACAAAGTTATTGGGCCAGTAATTAGGTCAGTAAAATTAAAAAAAAAAAACACTTAGGAGGATTAAATAGGTAAATAAAAAGAAATGTGAGTAATAATCACAATGAGAGCATATTAAGAATAAATGTTTTTCTTCTAAAATGATTGAAAAAGAAATATTTGATCCATATTATATAAAGTTTTTTTTACAATTTCTGATATTCAAAATATTTGAAGAAAGATTTTCTTAAATTAAAAATTATCAATCATAGTAAAAAAAAATAATAATAGGATAAAACATATTCTGGACTGCAGTCAATGCTACTTCTACAGTTTATCACATAAATAAATGTGTTTGGTAAAATGTAAATGCTTCTTTCCCAAATACATATAAATTTTGAAAAATATATAAGTACAGCACTCTCTGCCATCTGAACGAACAGGACATTCTATCATGACAGAAATCTTTAAGGAATTATTCATTAATTATTATTAAGTGAAAAAGGGTACTTGGAAGCTTTTGTGTTCAGTCCATGTCTGCCTACCCACTTGAATTCTAAACCCGATAATTAAAGTATCTAATTATGAACAAAAATCAAATAGTAATATAAATATTTAAGAGAGTTTAAATGTCAGTAAATTCAGTTGATGGAAGGAGCTTCATATTATAAAATTTCCAACAATTTTAATGTTCAAACACTTACCTCCAACGAGAGTGGAATGGTTATCTGGTGTTTTACAACATAAAATTGTAAGAGGGGAAGAAATCTACAGTCCAGGGAAACAATTGAAGATTTGCATCAATAAGAAACAGTAAAGAGGAAGAAGGCAGCGAGCTGAGAGAAACGTTAGCACGCCGGGCGAAATGCTTAGCAGTATTTCGTCTGCCGTTACGTTCTGAGTTCAAATTCCGCCAAGGTCGACTTTGCCTTTCATCCTTTCGGGGTCGATAAAACTAAGTACCAGTTACGCACTGGGGTCGATGTAATCGACTTAACTCCTTTGTTTGTCCCCTCTATGTTTAGTCCCCTGTGGGCAATAAAGAAAGAACAGTTAAGAGGAAGAAGACCCCCACCCTCCTTAAAGTATCAGGATTTATCTCCTATCTCAACAAACATTTTATGAATTTTGAAAATTGCACTGTAAGCCTATAATCACTATAAATGATATTCAATTACTGGAGCCTCCAGTACTCAGCTCTCAACTCATGGGTTACAGTTTAATTGTAAGAGATAATCTTTCACAGTTACTTACCGTCTTCCAATGGCTGATACAAGCTCTGTCTGTTCCAGACCAACTTCTTCAAAAGCAGCAAAGATGTCAGCTGCTATCATCTGAAAGGAGAGATTTAAATTTAGCTTCTGTTGGTGTTAAGGGAATCTAGCCATAGAAACCATGCCAAAAGTAGACATTGATGCATGACACAGTACTCCAACTAGTCAGACCATGTCAAACCTTCCAACACATGCCATCCTGAGAAAGTGGATGTTGCATTACGATGAAAGTGTGAAAATTGAAGCAAAAAATCTTGAAAAGATTCAAGTAAGTTACTCTTGGAATTGACCCAGCTGTTAACAATGTAACTCTTATTATTAGGGAATGCTATTACCAAATTTTGCACCAAAATGAAATAGCTGAGATGTTTAGATATCAAACAACTGAATAAAAGAGTCATGAGTTCAGATCTCAGTCTAGGCATTCCACTGCAACGTCACAGTTATATATTGCCTCAACTTCTTTAGCTGAATAATGTGTACCAGGATAAAATTTTTCTATCCCTGAGTAGATTTATTTTTTTCATATAAATTAGCCAAATGATGGGGAGGAGTAATGTCTTTGACCTTTGCATGCTGCTCTCCCACACTGGTGAGATTGATGTAGCTTGATATTTGGACTGAACATCTGTAGGCAAAATGTCCTCTGCAAAATAGGGACAGCAGCAGCCCGTCGGAGAAATGAACCCTGCGAGGTGGAGTGGCTACTGCAGTGAGTGTCACTGGCCATTCTCCACAGCAACGCCATTGCAGTCATTACTGTGGGGTGCAGCTGAGCACCCCACTTGTTCTAGGACATGTGGCCCATCACCCCCGAATCCATTTTCTTTAATTTTTTATTTTTTATTTTCTTTCTGTTCCATCTTTTTAAATCAAGATTTGAAATAAAGTTAATGTAATGTCAAAAAATAAAAAATTAGGTTGCAACTTACTTCAGACCACTTATGAGAGTAATAAGCTGCTGGATGTTGATCAGAGAAAATATGGGTGAAAGAGCAAGGATGGGCATCATCGTCACTGAGAGGTAGTAACATGTATTCATCCCAGATGCGATTCATTATATCATGCCAGTGTTCTTTGCTGGAATTTCATGAAAAAATAATAGAGAAAAAAAGGATTGATATGAGATGAAAATGAATACCACTCGCATAATATATAACTTAAAGTTTTAATGATATTGGAGTTATGGAGATGGCAGGAAGCCTGTTTCAAACTACATTTGATGTTCAAATTTTGCTGATGTTTGGTTTAGTCTTTCATTTCTCTAGTGAAATAAGTACCAGTAATATACTGGTTTTCATTCGACTGACTACTTACTCTTCACTCCTACAAAATGCATAACCCTTGTCTTTATATAAGAAATTGCTTTTTGATACATTTGTTCTAATTACTGTTTTTCTAGGTATCAATTACTGTAACTACTGTACTTCTGGGACACTTTAACCTCCAAAACACATCCCAATTTTAACTTGTGGATTTTGAAAAAGGATGAACATAAAAACAAGATCTCAGCAAGTTCCCAAACTTCCCATTTCCTATCTCAGGGTTGAACAGCATTTCTCAAGAAGCAGGCCACATGAGACAAGGCTTACTCCTAAAAGAATTTAAGGTATTTTTTTGTTAGGCATGCTATTCACCATTATTATTGCCATGCCCAAAACCATCATTGCAAAGACCACTATATGATTAAAGACATGAAGAGAAGGAGTAAATTGAAGCTAAGCTATTTTACATCAACTGCACACAATTTCATGTCTGTGTGTTTATGTAAGTAAATATTGTCTTGAGCCCGAGGACCATAAGGCCAGTTACATGTTTTCCATCTTGTACAAGTGACTGTGCCCCCTGAATTAGGTAAGTCTGTTGCAGAGTTTACAGCTAAGTGAACTGGAGCAAGACGAATTGTTTAGCTCAAGAATATAATGCACCATTCAATCTGGGAAGCAAAACCACAAGTACAACATGCTAACCATTAGGTCATACACCTTCATGTATCTGTGAAAGAAATGAATATTAAAATGAAGGATTTGTAGGGAACTGGTCAGTTTGCCGATATCATTAGCACTGTCAATTCGCCAATATCATTGGTACCATGACTTTACTGATATCATTAGCCCCATCACTTGGCTGATATCATTGGCACTGACAGTTTGCCAATATCATTAGCACCATTATTTTGTTGATATCATTGGCACCACATAAGCAGAGAAACAGAGTACTTACCTGATATATAATTCCATGTCTAATGCACTAAGGTAGAGCTGTCGCATCATATCAAATCCAATCATGTGTTTCTGACCTGACAATAACAAATTTTATAAAAAGCCATATCAGAAATAGAATCAAATTAAATAATTAATATTAGTTTCAAATTTTGGCACAAGGCAAGGATATCAGAGAAGGAACTAAGTCAATTACATTGACCACCGTGTTCAACTGGTACTTATTTTATAGACCCCAAAAGGATGAAATGCAAAGTCAACCTTAGCAGAATTTAAGCTCAGAAAATAAAGAGGGGTGAAAATTTGCTAAGCACTTTGCCCAGTGAACTAATGATTCTGCCAGCTCACTGCCTTAATTAGATAATATAATTAATACTGATAATTAAATGGACAAACTGCTAGAAAATATATAACTTAATCTGAACCAAAATGGGGATGTTGACCTGCTAGAAATAACATTCAAACTTCCTTGAAATTAGATCCATCTTGGTAAAAGAGGAGTACAATGGTCAATGCAAAGCAAGATAGACAAAAAAGCAGGAGGGCCTTGGGTGGAATGCCTTCTATCATAGATTTATTAGACTAGGAATGACCTGGGGCTAAACAACAGCAACCACAATATAATTGTATAATTCATTGAACTTTATCATTACAAAGAATGCTGGATGACAGACTCAGTAGAGTGGCAGACTTGCTCATTTTGATTACATTCTGAATTCAAATCTTGCCCATGTCAGGTTTGACTTCCATGAATTGATGGTTAATAAAGCAAGTACCAGTCATGTGCTGGGATTGATATACACAACCATACATCTCCTGGCACCTTGACAAAGGGCCAAGACACCTGATGCCTTGCTATATTCAAGAAAACCTGTTCTTCACGTCAGAATTGATACTAATGGTGATGTCATGTAAAAAGCACTGGTGCTGGTGTTACATAAAAAGCACTCAGTACACTCTAAAATGGTTGGCATTTGGAAGGGCATCTAGCCATAAGAACCATGCCAGAACAGATAATGGAGCCTGGTGCAGCCTCTGACCTTGCCAGGTCCTGTCAAACCGCCCAACCCATGCCAACATGGAAAACAATTAAATGAAATGATGATACACTGCTTCAAATAAAAAAAATTTAAAAATACTGCAGTCTATTGTATCATTAATCATTGATATCAGTAGGAAAAATGAATGTGCAGCTCTATTGATCATATAGTTATGAATTCAAATTTTATGACAATTATTGTGTTGTATTCATGGGCATGGTACATAAGTGTATAACTGTAGTGTGCTCCAGTTTACTTAACTGACAAAAGCAGGTTGTGCTTGTACTTCATTGTTGAGTGGTTAACAATAAGAATAACAACCACCTGAAGAAAACCCAGACAGCTTCTGCTCAAATTTATAATGTGAGAAAAGCAAGTTAAAATTAGTCCACCATGCAAATATGGAAAAATGACTAAATACAGACAGGCAGAGGCATAAACATATGATTAAGGAGTTTGCTTTACAACCTCATGGTTTTCAGTTTAACCCTCAAATGTCTTCTACTGAAGCCCCAGGCCAACTAAAGCTTTGTGAGTATGTTTGGTTAGGGAAATTGAAAGAAGCACAATATGTATGAGAAAATTAATAGTTGAATATTTTCATCTTAAAGCCCATCACGCCTTTATACATGCAAATACACACAGCCCCCACTACTCTCACACAAAAACCAAAGATATAAATAAAGAAAACCTTTAAGAAGTGTGTCCACCATTTCATCAGGCATAGGTTCGCCTGTCTGATAGTGAGATGTTAAACTTTTCAGGGTACGTGCATCAGATAACCACATAGTCATGAAACTGGAGCAGACGTGGAGTGCATCCCATTCCACATTTCTTTGACCTGCTATCTCACTGTATGGAACTGTAGTTAACATTTGTTGTAGACCGTGACCAAACTGGAATAAAACAGAATGAATTTATCAAGGAAATATGACAAATATCATTATCATTATTAACGGTTTCATTTCTAAGAACAAGATAATTTTTTTTAAAACTCAGATCCCATCTAGAGCAGTGGTTCACAACCACTTTATTACTATTTTATTCTGGTGGACCCCTATAGCCATTTCTGTTTAAAAACTAGTTTCATAGATACTTCTTTCAAAATTCATATTTTGTTGATCACACAATTACTTATGTAGGTTGTATTATGTAAAATGTCAGACAAAGAAACATAGCTGCTTCTTGCAATGAATACATCTAAAGCAAAATTTTTTCATGGACTCATAAATTACAACTGTGGACCCAATTTACTATTTTTCTTGTGTGGACCACTCTTTCCCCACAAATCTTATATGGACCACAAGGGGGTCATATGGCCTTTGGTTGAGAACCACTGTCCTAGAGGGACAGACACTAAGCAGATATGTCCTTATCTATCACACAAAAACAGTGGTTGCAGTCATAAGGTAAAACAAAATGGAGGCAAAGCATACATCTGATTGATAATTTAGTTAAATAATGGTTACTCACACCACACATATAAGTAAGTAAATGGATCTCTGTTGGTTTTGACAGTGAGGATTCAGTCACTCAAATGAATTATCCACTCATCGAATTAATGAGTGGCTGAGTATTCCACAGACATTCATATCCTTAACGTAATCCTTAGGCAGAATCAGCATGATGCAGTGTGTGACAAAAAAAGTACTTCTGGATTATAGGTACAATACATTTGATGGGTTTCCACACAGTTTCTGTCAACCCAATTTCACTCAAGATTTGGTTTGACCCGAGGCAAATGATTTTGTGGGACCACGTGGTTGCAAAGTGAACTTCTTAGCTACGCTGTATCCACACTAAAACACACACACTTGAATGAAGGGTCAATGCTGAATATAACAAACCAATCAATGATGGCATGTAAAAAGCACACAGCACACTCTGTAAAGTGGTTGGCATTAGGAAGGGCACCCAGCCGTAGAAACCAGGCCAAATCAGACAGGAACCTGGTGCAGGTCTCCTGCTTGTCAGCTCTGGTCAAACCGTCTAAGCCATGCCAACATGGGTTAGATGAATCAATCTCTTGACAGCACCTGCAAGTGAACTGAGTAATGAACTGATATTAGAATAAAGGGCTGGGTTAAAGATAAACTGTCAATACCTCTGAGAACAACATATGGACTTCCTGAAGTGTCATAAGAGTTGGTATACTGGGCACAAGTGGTTTGTGAAGGTTTAGCACCAAATAAGAAAATGGTTTCAGGTCATGTAAATCACTTCGCTCTGAAAAATTAAAGATAAACTAATTAATTTATTGATTAAATTTAATGTCTAGAGGAATTATTATAACTTAAAACAGGTTTGCACAACACATATATTACAACATGCAGACTGCAACACATGAAGCATAATAATACATGGGCCACGACACATTGAGCATTAATAACATTCAAGATATTGTGATTGACAGAGTGTATTTGTCTCATTGCATATCTCTGGACAACTTCTAAACTGATTCCTATACTGGACGAAATGGGGTTCCAGACTGGAGATATAAACTGAATGTGGATGTACCACAGCCATAGATAAGTGGCAAGCAGCTAACTACCGTTTTACTGAGTGATACTGAAACATCTTTAGCCCTTTTGACAATTTTAAGAATGTGATGAGCCCAGTGCAGATCATTGTTGATAACAATAACTAGGTCACATTTACTAGTAGACTTCTTAAGGTTCGTATTGAGGAAGGGTTAAAAAAAAAAGGTATCCACTGAGAACATTAATTTTTTTTTTTTTATCATCTTGGTTCCATGGTAAGAAGTTTGCTTCTCAACCGCATAGTACTGGGTTCAGTCCCAAGGTGTAGCACCTTGGGCAAGTGTCTTTTACTATAGCCTCAAGCCAACCAAAGCCTTGTGAGTGGATTTGGTAGACAGAAACTGAAAGAAGTCCATCGTGTGTCTATATGTCTGTGTTTGCCCCCACCACCAACAGACAACCGGTGCTGGTGTTTACTTCCTCACAATTTAGCAGTTCAGCAAGAGAGACCAATAGAATAAGCACCAGGCTTTAAAAAAAAGAGAAAAAGTTCTGGGGTTCATCAGTTCAACTAAAATTCTTCAAGGTAGTGCCCCAGCATGGCCACAGTCTAATGACTGAAACAAGTAAAAGATAAATTTATTAAAGAATATAATTTAGAAACAATAACAATGTAATGAATCTCACCTCGACCAATTTCCATCCATGTTCCACTCATTTTACCTTGATGTGCATAGGGATCGAAAAAGAAAGATGCCCTATATTCACCTGAAAAAAATAAATAATTTGAAAAGGAAGTAGTTTCAATATAACATTTCTGATGGGTATAATTAACCCTTTAGCATTCAGATTATTCTGTTAAACGGAATGCTTATTTATTCACATTATTTGGAGTTAATCATGCCTTGTTTTGTAGTTTCAAGATTTTGATGAGGTAACTGAATTTTTTGAATGACATTGTAGGGTTAGTGTCAGAGGCCAAATCTGGCCAGTTTGAACATAAAACAGGTAGAATGTTTTAGCTGAATATAGCTGGTTTAAATGCTAAAGAGTTAAATGTATGATTACTACTGGTGAATTTATAGCTCCACATAGAATTTTACCAATCAGTCTGCTTCCAGTAAACTAGTGTGGTTACTTCTATATTTAGTAATATTGGTTTAAAATTTTGGCACAAGGACAGCAGTTTCAGGAAGGGGTTAAGTTGATTACATCAACTTCAGTACTTCACTGGTACTTATTTTATTGATTCCGCCCAAAAGGCAAAGTGTACCTTGATGGAATTTGAAGATGATATATGCTGCTAAGTGGCTTGTTTGGTGCAGTGATAATCTTTTGTTTCAAATTTTGGCACAAGGCCAGCAAGTTCGGGGGAGGGTGTAAATCGATTATATTGACACCAGTGTTCAAGTATTACTTATTTTATCAACCCTAAAATGATGAACAGCAAAGTTAACCCCAGCAAAATTTGAACTCTGAAGGTAAAACGGACGAAATGCCATTAAGCATTTTTCCCGGCACTAACAATACTGCCAACAAGTTCAAGGGAGGGTGTAAATCGATTATATCAACCCTAGTGTTCAAGCAGTACTTATTTTATCAACCCCTAAAGGATGAAAGGCAAAGTCGACCTAGGTGGAATTTGAACTCTGGGTATAAAACGGACGAAATGCCACTAAGCATTTTGTCCAGTGCGGTAACAATTCTGCCAGCAAGTTAGGGGGAAAATGTAAATCGATTATATCTACCCCAGTGTTCAACTGCTAATAATTTTATCAATCCCAAACGAATGAAAGACAAAGTCATCCTCGGACATAAAAACAAATGAAATGCTGTAGAGCAATTTGCCTAGTATGCTAACAGTTCTGCCAGCTTGGTGTTTTACTGTATTCAGTAATATTACTGGTTATGGTATATAGAGTATATATAGGATAAAGATGATAAACACAAGATGAAGTTTATACCATTTGTTCCTTACGTGTTTCATTCACCATTGTGGCTATTTGCATCTTATGCAGTGGATGCTCATAGCACATTCAGATGCAGATCCACAACGACTTTTCGGGGGGCTACTATTACATTATGTTTCAATAAAAAGGTTATTTTTATTTACTCATAATGTCACTTTGTTTTTTGAAGGATGAAATGTAAATAGATATAGTTTCCAATATCTTACTGATAAATACTTGCTCAGAAAGGAATTGAATTCAGAATATCAAGACACAACTAATCCAGATATAAAGTGTTCAATATGGCTCAATACAATATTTATTAAATTCAATACATTCAGATGCACAGTTTCCCACTTTCCCTATATGTGTTTATATATATATATATGTTTACAAATCTATCTAACTATTTGGAGGAAATCAACTGTTGAAAAAAGAAAAAAAACTTGTGGTAGAGAGGGGAGAGCACTCTGACATCAATTTTTATGCAGTGGCTGGTAATTGGTGATATCTTAAAAAATACACACTAAAATAGTAAACCATAAGAGATAAAAAAAATTCTTACCTTTTTCATCATAAACACCAAACAGTTTCACATCTGGCAGTGAATTGTCATTTTGATCAGATTCATCCTGTTGTACAGAATAAAAAATCTTTTTAAAGTAAAAAAAAAAAATCCAGCTCTAAATTTTGGAAGAAAATAAATTCTAAGGTTTGAAAACCTGAACCAAGTTTTCTTTCTCTTAATATTTCTCTGAAGGAAGGCAGTAAGCTAGCAGAAATGTTAGCACGCTGGGCAAAATGCTTAGCAGTATTTCGTCAGTCTTCATGTTCTGAGTTCAAATTCTACCAAGGTCGACTTCGTCTTTCGTCCTTTTGGGGTCGATAAATTAAGTACCAGTTATGTACTGGAGTCAATCTAATCGACTGCCACCGCTCCCCAAAAATTTCGGGCCTTGTGCCTAAAGTAGTAAAGAATATTCCTCTGAAGAATCTCTGCAATAACATTACTCAAAAGGATGTAATGCCTAGGGTCAGGGGCTCTTTCCAGGATGAGTTACTATTTCCCCAAATTGAAAGGTCACAGCTCCAGCACTATGGACATGCAATTAGAATGTCACAGGAAAGAATTACAAGACAAATTTTTCAAACTGAACCAACTAGCAGGAGACCCAGAGGTAAATAAAAAAATGAGATGGTTAGATAATGTCCATAGTCTCAGTTGGTCATGCTTGGGAATCCAACCAGAAAGTCTAATATTTGAACACTACTTTCTGCAAATTATAAATTTAATACAGCATCAATTAAATTATGCCTAAACCAGTATTGTTGCATATTTGTAGTGTGTTGCTGAAGAAACAGAAAGCTGAATAAGAAAACAAGATTTGATTTATGTATTGTACCTTTCCACCTACCAATTTTGTTTCCTCATAACTTTCAGAAAAATAGATATATCTAATGAAATTTTCAATGAATATCTTTCAGACCTCTTAAGAGTTGAAATAAATAATCAATCAAGTATAGGAGTCAACATAATCTGTTAAATCCCCTCCCCTCAAAGTGACAAATTATTATGATGTACTTGAGATAACTGTTCACAAACCTTGATTATAATTCCAAAAAGTTTTTCACAAAACTTGAAGAGAGAATTCAAAACATGAGACAACGGGAAATATTGAGCTATCTGGCTTTCATTGATGCTAGATAAACAAAGAAATAAAAAATGGTAAAGACATATTTTAGGAAATTTATAGAAATCATCATCATCATCATCATTTTAATGTCTACTATTCCACCATGCTTGCATGAGTTAGAGGAAACTCGGTGAGACAGATTTTCAACTGCCCTATGCTGCTCCTAACACCAACTTCTCCTGTTTCCAAATAAGGAAACACTTGCCCCTAGTCTTTTGAATGTAAACAGTACATTAGCCACACATTTACTTGGAAGATTGCAAACAATTGAAGCTGCTTACAATTAGCATGTAATATCAAGATAAGGAGACATAAACATACTCATGCACAAACGCAGACACACACATACAACAGGCTTCTTTCATTTTCTGTCAACTATATCCACTCACAAAGCTTAACTATAGAACCATATGTGAACCTACATCCACACAACCATGATGTCTGCATTAATGTACAAATATACTTCAATGTAGTGAGACATAGGCAGTTAAATGTAGAAGGGCTAGAGAGAAATGGTGCAAATAAAGCCTTTTGGAAATATAACATCAATTTGCATGGAAAGTAGGCCATAGATAAGAGAACATTTTATGTATGCAGGAGAGGAATTTGTACTGCTATGGACATATGATGTACATGAACAAGGAGTGCTAGGTTTTTAAATCAATCATCTGAACACCTAGTTAACATTTAAAATAAACCAAAGAGGGATTTCTAGAGTATAGTAGTAGTGTGGAGGAAAGATAGGCAAAAAGAACTTAGTGTGGATTGGGAAGTGAAACTTAAGGTATTTTGTTGAGTTTGAACCAAGATTCTTCATTCTACATGTCTCATGTTACCTAACTATGAAAAATAAATTATTTGCAGCCACAAAGAAAACAGAGAAAGTGTATTTGTAATTCTACTCACCCATAATACTGGTTTTTGTGTATCCTTCTCCAGTAAGGAACATCCCAACACTGTAACTCATGGGGAAAGCCTTCAGAAACAGCAAAATCCTGCAACTCTTCTAATTCTTCTTTAGCAATAGGTTTAAAATGATTTTTATATCTAAACAAACAAACAAATAATAATAATAATAATAAAAACTGTAAAGGTTGTGCCTATGTTAATTGGTGCATTGGGACCAATAAGTAAAGATATAGACAAATGGTTGAAGGAGACTGGAATAGAATGTACTGTAGAGCTTCTACAGAAAGTTTGCCTCTTAGGGACAGGAAAGATTATCAGGAGGGTTCTAAACACTAGAAAGACTAGTGAAAGCTTATGGATACCTAGGATTACAGGTAGTAACTTGCTCCCCACATAGATCCTACAAGGAATAAGACCAAAGCTGAGTCAATAATAATAATAATAATAAAAGCAAGAAGACGATATATGATCCTAGAGGAGCAAAATAAACAAACAGTGTAAGGTCATAGATTTTGCAATTCCCTATGATAGTAGACTCAATACCAAAGAAATTGTAAAAATTGAGAAACATTAGGATCCAGCCAGGGAGCTGAGGAGACCAAGACAATAATTATTCCTGTAGTAATTGGTGCACTTGGCACAACACCTAAAATGCTTCCTAAAAGACTGAAAAAAGTGGAATTTAAACTTGCATTGTTGTCTTGCAGAAAAGTATCATCTTATATTCTGCAAGAATCTTAAGGAAAGTTCTTAAGATTTGAGAAAACTTGTTGTCACTGAACCTCAAGATAAAATCCCTGCTAATCAAATTAGCATGTACCAGCTTACTACTACTAATAATAATAATAATAGTAGTAAAAATAATAATAATAATAATCCTTTCAACTATAGGATCTTAGGGGTGGGAGCTAGTTGATTGCATCGACCCTTGAACTTGATTGGCACTCATTTAATTGACCTCCTTGAAAGGATGTAAAGCAAGATCAACCTTGGCAGCATTTGAACACAGAATGTAAAAATGGACAAAACGCTGCTAAGCATTTTGCCAGCTCACCACTTAAGTTCCGTTGATGGTGGCTTCAATACCAGTAGAGTTTATCTAGAACAGGTAATGTCCCACTGTAGATTGTCCATAATCCCCAACCTAGTATTCCAGACAAGACTACTAAGACTGTCATCAATGATGCCCAAATTGCTCCCAAGCCATTGCCGTGCATACCTTCCATTAACTGACTTTTCACTGATTGTTTGGTCCAGTTGATAGTGTGCAGTACATGCTTGCCTCATGGTCCATTTGGTAAAGTATATCATTCTAGATGCCCAAACATGATCTGCACTTAACCAAGGACAGTATCTCAAAAAGAAGAGCTGTAGAAAAGTATACTACACAAATGGCAGATATGTCAGCCTCAGTGTCGGACTACATATCATCAACCCCAGCAATTCTTCCCCCAAAATATGTGGCTGTATAACTAAAAAATTCACATACTTATACAGGTTGTTCAAGCTAAATTTGACAATTTTTACGTCTTTTTTTTTTCAGAAACAGCTTGATGTATTGGTGAACAATGAAAGACAGTGAAGTATAAAGATTAAAACTGTAATTGAGAAAAAGTTAACTGACATTGAGAACTGGAAGCTTTCTAAATATTGGAAAAGATTACCTGTGTCATGATGATTTGCACCAGCCATCAAAATGCCAACATCATGAATGTTACACAAGGCTCGTGAACACTGTAAAGGCTGTAAGATGTGACATGAACAGCTGCAATGATGACTATGAAGCTATAGCCAGCAGGAACAAACACACCAGGCATTTGACTACATCTGCACACTGGAATCCATCCCCACATCTTTGAACAACGTCTTAAGCTCAATTCAGACAGTTACATGAAGCTGCTGGAGACTGTTGTCAAACTCTGACTGGAGATGGTTGCTGTTGGAAGGCAACAGGATTTGGCTCCTTGCATACTTCCACAGAAGTAGTTGTTGAAGATTTTCTATGACCTCTCCAGCCCCAATTTCTGGCCTCCTAATTCCCAATTACTATGTGTGGGGTGCAGTTGAGAAAAACACCAACCAGTTTGCCAGCAACATCAAGGCCAAGCTGGTGGGCCAAGATGAAGGAGGAATACATGTGCGAAGTTCCAGACCCTTCTTGAGACCATGGTAGAAGCTACTTGATATTTTTTTGATTTCTTAAAATACTTTTATTTTTAGCTGGAATATTGTGTTTTGTTTTCCTTTTCCATTTACATCCCTATAACTTGGTCATTTGGCAAAATGAGACCAAAACAATAAGTACCAAACTTGAAAATATGTACAGAATAAATTATGGCAAATAAACTCTTCAAAACTGATACCCCAGCACGTCCACAGTGCAATGATTGAAACAAGTAAGCGAATAAAGGAATAAAGAAAATAGGTATATGTATGGAACTTACGTTTCTAACATGGTGAGCACATTCTCTACAGATCCTGCCATTTTGGTCTCCATAGACATATGAGCAAAACTGTTATACCCTAAAATGTCAGCAATGTCCTGTCTGCAAGAAATAGAAAAAAAAACCGGTTCTTAATAAATAAAACTGGAGAAATAAGTTTTATATAATAAGTTCCAAAAATTAAACAGAAATACAACAAAGATACAAATGGAAAATTCACAACCAAAAAAGGACACTGCCATTTCCTTGACAGTTATCATCCCAAAAATCCTTACAATTTCAATGGTCATGCCAACAGAGAGAAGCTGTTGGGAATGGCAAACGAATGTTTAGGACAGTGACGGAAACAAACACAAAACAAATATTTATATACATATAGTTAGTAGTTAATAAACTGTATGGTAGTAAAGCACATTCACAGCAGCATCCTACCTGTGAGGGATCGATACTAGATGAGTCCAAACGATTATAGCGATCAATAAAGATTCTCGTATATTACATCTTCCATCCCTCTCATTAATTATATATATCCGCCTTTTTAAGTCCCACTCCCTGACCCCGATTGTTCCTGTTAATATAATTCTAAAATATTGGAGAGTCTGAGAAGATTATTGCTGAGATTTATCCAGAGTGATTTTCATAAGAGCTAACCAGTCATACTGTCTCTTAAGACAGCAAAACATTCCCTCAATACACACAAGAGAGAAAAAAGCCAGGTCAGTTCCTCCTCATTTTTGCGATTATCAAAGAATATCTATATGTATTTTTCCATACATGTATTTTCATACTTACACTGTTTCAAACATTTTCATCTTGTTATCAGAGATGTGTAATAATCAGTATGTAACACTACAAAGTTCATACAAAGCTTTATACTTTAAATATATTCCTCTTATTATCATCAAAGAATGTATATATGCATTTTAATATTCAAACTGTTTTTTAACATTTTTTATTATTCTCAAAGACTTTTGATAATCTTTTTCTAAAAAAGTGAAACCAGTTAAGTAAATAAATATCTTTAAAATAAATGCATTTTCAAACCTTCTTTCATATATATTTCCACTCGTACGGTATTCCACAACTTTATTATATATATATATATATTTTATTTAAAAGCAGCAGAAATATAACAAAAGACTGTTACTCGGAGTTTCACGTTCCCGTTCATCGGACAGTTTTGTTAGAAAAACTGTCCGATGAACGGGAACGTGAAACTCCGAGTAACAGTCTTTTGTTATATTTCTGCTGCTTTTAAATAAAGCATATTATTCTACCTCTGGTATTTGAGTACTCTTTTTTTCCACCTTGTTGCATGCTTACTCTGGTATATATATATATATATATATATATATATATATATATATATATATATATACTGAACAGTATTAAATCCAATTTTTTAGGTTAGTTTTGCAAATTTAGATATTTGCCATTACTTTATCAACTACCATCATTATTATTTCCATGTCTATTTTCCAATGCTGCACAAGGTGGGACAGGCCCCTCTCAATCCTCTTAGACCTATGTCCGCTAGTCTTTGAGACCCAATATCCTGAAAACTGACATTCCACACTGATCATGTAAGAATGATATAGTTAATTTAATCCATTAGCATTCAGATTATTCTGTCAAATGCAATACATATTTATTCATATTGTTTTGAATTTAATCATGCATTATCTTGTAGCTTTAAAATTTTGAAGATGTGATTGTTTATTTTTAAAATGACACTAGGGTAGATGTGAAAGGCTAGATCAGGCTGGTATATTCATAAAACTGATAGAATATGGATGAGGGTTGATGACAGAATTCAGCCTAATTTCTGTCTGACCTATACAATCATAGAAAAATGTCCATTAAGATAAGATGGTGGTGGTGGAGGTGTATTTTCATGTGTAAAAAAACATTTTAAAAATTACTAAATTCTAAAGGTCTGGGAATAGTGGCAATTTGCTGTACTTGAGAAGACACATCAAGCCAAGTAAGATTGCTGCCATACATACAGGCTTATCCTTTACAGGTGCTGATGCCACATAAAATGCACTCTTGGTGGTGGCACATAAAAAGCACCCAGCACACTCTGTAAAGTGGTTGGCATTAGGAAGGGCATCTAGCTGTAGAAACCATGCCACGAGAGATAATTGGAGTTTGGATAGTTCTCCAGCTGGTCAGCTCCTGTCAAACCATCCAACCTATACCAGCATGGAAAACAGACATATGATGATAGTGATAATGGTGATGATGATAGAAGCTCTTAAGTAAAATATTTTGACATCCTTGTGTTTTGAAGTGTAACAAAGAGAGTAAACAAATTTCACAATTTTTAAGTTGGATGAAAATTAGTACATTTCAAAATTCTAAGATTCATTAATGAAAAAATGTTATGCATTCAATCTTGACCTCCAAGTCTTCTCTGGGTCTATCTTACCTCTGACTGAAAGCCATTACAAATTTACAATATTTTTTTACCATTCAATGATCACTTTTCATTCTCATCTCAAACATATTGCAACGACTGAAAAAAAAAAAATCTCATAATAAATATATATATTTATATATATTACCGAAGAAGCCTTATTTCATGAATAATTTTGTGGTTCGCAAGATCTCGTTCCTGATGCTTTGGTCCTGCACGGCTATTGTATGCTTGCCATACATTCCAACGAAGTGTCCGGTTGTGGCAGTGCTCCAGGAATGCTTGGTATACCTGACTCTGAAGTGTGACTTGCCATGGTCCAACTTTGGGTTGTTGTCTGGTAATTGAAATACAGTTTCATGTTAAACATAAAATTATTACAAGGACACTTAATGGTTTCTTTAGACCAAACAGCAGTCCAACAATTTTTGAGAAAGAAATATAGTTTACAGTCAGATGGTTTGGTACTGTAATATATTACTGAAACAGTTTTGGTATTTAATTTAGGCCTATGGACTGAAGAAAAACTAAATCAGTTTCAATGGAAATTTGAACTTAGAACATAGAGGAATTAGACTAAATATTGTAAGGCTTTTAGTCTGGGGATGTACATTTTCTGAAAACATGTCAGCCTTTCTAAAAAATATTCCCATAATTGTGTCTGTTCTAAAAAATTATTTGTAACGTCGTATGTAAACAAACAAGTTTGTTTTTCGAAGCGCTGAAATGTATGGTAGAACAAGTAGAAAGATAAATTTTATTCAACACAGATACTAAACAGTATAGATATAAAGGATAAAATTCTTTTCTTCTTTTTAAAAGCAGAAAAATTTGTCAGCAGCCAGCCATGAGGATCGAACTCACCGATCCTCATGGCTGGCTGCCGACAAATTTTTCTGCTTTTAAAAAGAAAAAAAGATTTTATTTTTTATATCTATACTGTTCAGTATCTAATTATTTGTAAGTTAAAGAACGATAAAGTCACTAGAACACCTGATTCTCCAACTGGAGGAACCTCCTCTTGACTTTGCTCAGTAACATTTATTTGGTGTTGGAATTTCATTTTGAGGATTTGCTTTAGTCACTCCACTAGTCCTAAGGGTTGATCAGGGTGTTTGTAGACATCTCATCAAAATGTAGATAGCCAAAACAAACACCACAAAGTACCTAGTCTGACAATCAGACAGTTCTGCCAATACACTACTCTGGATTGATAACTATTTTTTATCACTCTCAAAAGGATGAAAGGCAAGGTTGACTGTAGCAGGATTTGAATGAAAAAGTTCATGAAATTAACTAGAGTTAAAGTGATGCGATAAGCTTTATGTAAAATTGAAAGAAAAAGAATATTTAAAACATGGAAAAATGTGTGTAGACATGGACATGCAGTTAAGAAGTTCATTTCCATACACAACAGTTCTAGGTTTGATCCCCTGGACCAGTGTCTGCCATCATAGCCTCAGATAACCAATGCCTTGTGAGAAAAATTTGTTAGAAAGAAATTATGCTGTAGCATGTGTATACACACACACACACACACACATATATATCACATTAAGTTCTCTACATAGTTCATGGTCTGCTGTATTCTTACCAAGCAACACTAAAACTATTTGATGAAGGCCTAATCAATCAGACTCAAGCTGTAATTAGTAAAAGTCAAATACATATTAGAAGAGGTCAAGTATATATTATTAGTTTCAAATCAATATTGAACATCTTAACAGTATTAGTTCAGATCATATTATATATATTAGAAGTATTTGGCAAGAAATCATTGTATTTAGCTGTTGTTGCTTAGCATCAAGCCAGCTTTGATTACACAGATCTATGGCAGGTAATCAAACAGCTAACCCTAAGCAATAATTCTGTTATTCTAAATAAACCATACTACCATCTAGTAGAGAACCATACTCTGACATGCAGTGATTTGCTGTTTGGCAGTACAGACATGTTATATTTTACCCCACAACACACCAGTCTGTTTTAATATGTTCACACAGTCTATGGTGGTGGCCACAGTGGCAGAGAGTGATGTAGACTTGGTCAGAATTCTCTGTCTTTATCAGTAATAAAATACACCACAAGGCAATACCTAAAATATTAACTAGAGGTCATTCATTACATTCCAGCTATACTTACATCAGATAATTTTGCACATATCAGCTATACAAACTTGAGCTCATATTATACATTTTCACTACCTTAGATAGAGGTTATATTGTACATTTTGGCTTTGATAACTAGAAGTCATATTGTACATCATCATCATCATTTAACGTCTGTCTTCCATACTAGCATGGCTTAGATGGTTTGACAGGAGCTGGCCAGCTGAAGGCCTGCCTGGATTCCATGTCAGTTTTAACATGGGTTTCTATGGCTGGATGCCCATCTCAATGTCAACCACTTTACAGAGTGTAATGGATGCTTTTACGTGGCACAAGCACAGGTATTTTTATGTAGTACTGGCATGGGTGCTTCTTACATGGCACTGGCACCATACATCTATGTAGTGTTGGAACCTTTACATTTTCATTATACTAAACAAAAGTCACACTGCTCATTTTGGTTATATTTACAGGGTGGACTTAGAGCATTTTCTCATGCTAGCAGCATATATGTACACCCACACAATGAGCATCTGCATTGTTTCTGTGAGTTTCACTTACAAGATATTAGTACAAGACACACAATGTACTACTGGCAGTGAGATTGAATGCAGTACCACGTGGTTTCAAAGTGAACTTCTTCACCACATAATAGTTGCTTGCACCTGTGGAAAGGTGATGTCTAGTTTTGAAAGAATGTGTGTATAGCTGTAGAATTTACAAAATTAGCCAAAAGTTTCCAAAACAAAGAAATTCAACTTACTTGTCAGCAGCCATCATGGATATTATAGCAGGAGACATGTTTTTGACAAAAGAGTAATCAGTGACCCATTGAGAAAACATATTCTGACACACCATCACTTTGCTCCTGAACAAATTGAAAAAGAAATATATCTTATATAATAATACCTTAATAAATGATTTTTTTTTTTTTAAATTTGCTTTTTTAAGTAAAGATGGTAAGCATTACCCATGAATTTTTACAAGGCCCCTGAGACAGGTGAGAGAGAGTAAGGTATCTTTACACTGGAGACTTGGTATGAGTTTGTTTTTTTTTCTTTTTCTACAATAGGCATAAGGCTGGAAATTTGGGGGGTGGGGGCAGAGACTAGTTGATTATATTGAACCCCCACGCCCCACTCACTGCTCAAAATTGACACTTTATTTTATTGACTTTGAAAGGATGAAAGGCAAAGAACCCTGGTAGAACTTGAACTCAGAACATAAAGCCAGAAGAAAAGCTGCTAAGCATTTTATCCGGCTGGTTAATAACTCTCCCAGCATAAATTCTTGCAACAGAATGGACTCCACTAAAGGCACCCAAGATGCCAGGTATTGTTATTAAACAAGGCAATGGATTGAAGTCTACCACTCAAGTGAGCCATGGTGAAATTTGAACTAAGAAAGCAAAATTTCAGAGGAAATACAGCAAGGTATCTGATCCAAAGTTTTTTAAGTTCAACCAATCCATCACTCTTGGTACACTTTTTAACAACCCCAAAATAATGAAAAGCAAATATGATTTGGGCGGGATTTGAACTCAGAATGCAGAGAGAAAGAACAAAACCTTTGAGATATTGTATCTGATGCTAAGATAGTCTATTCAATTGATTATTTTAATGCATATAAGACTCTTCTCTATTTATGTTCTCTGGCTTAAAATTTATTGTGTCACACTAAAATTCTATTGTTTCTTTCTTAGCTCTGTGACCATATCATTCATTTAAAGTAGTTTTTCTCAACCATTTTTCAACTATGGACCCTTTGATTCCTATTTTACTTGGATAGACTCTCTTAGCTATTCAATGTTAAAAAAATCCTATTATATTTTTATAATTAAATATTATTACAAATTGTATAATAATAATTATCAAAATATTTTGTGTATTGTAGAAGTACAACTAATTTAGTGTAGATAAATTTTAACAAAATCTTTTATGGACTTCAAAGGTCATATGGACCTCAATTATGAACCACCACTTTAAAGTAAACAAGTTATAAGTGTTGAGTATTATACTAAGATAAATTTGAATACCATATATAATGTAAATACAAGCAAACTTTTTAAGTTATCATCCTTCATATAATAATGAAATTTTAATGGACATTTGTTTTAATTTGAACATAGAAAATTAAACAAGAGTGGTTTCATGTATGTTAATAACATAGAAATATAGATTTTGGGTTGATATCAAAAGAATTAAAGAGAAATGAAAGCTTTGCAAGCAACATTCTCAAGGATCAGCTATATGCCACTAACTAGTGGTTTCATTTACCATTAATTCCTACAAAGAAGGCCAAATATACTTAAAAATATGTAATTTCTTGTTTGTACACATTTAGAATAGAGGCAAAGACATCTTCAGACATCTCACTGAATTTAACTTCATTAGTATTATGATAGTTGAAGGTTAAAAAATACAGTTGAAGGATATCATCATCATTTAACATCAGGTTTTCATGCTTGTACAGGCTGGACAGTTTGGCAGGAACTGATAAGATAGTGGATTGTAGACTAACCACCATGGTAGAGAAGGAATAGATTAGGGATAGGATGATTGAGAAAAGTGGGAGGATAGTGTGTGTGGAAAGGTGATAGAGTGGATAGTGTAGAGGGGTCTAGGGCTATCCTATATTATAAGAAGAAGTATATAAAGATGTGAGGGAAAGGGGACATGTAGGGAACAATAAACTAGGATAGAGGAATCATTAGACTCAGCAAAGGTGAGAGAGGTGTAGGGGCCATGGAGTTAGGTCTTGGGAGAAAAATAAGAAGGGGCATTAAGGAGGTACAGAAGCTGTCGGGAGAGGATAGGAGGCAGAGACAGAACAAAGAAACTTGTTTGGCAACTGTGAGTAGTATATCTTACCTAAATGTATTCCTTTCACGTGTTAGTTTGCGTAAGATATCAATAAACTTTTTCCTGCTGGACCCACTGATCTCAATGCCATTTAAGTGGCCTTCTAATAGATAAAGATTAAGTAACTGCTGCTGGTAGCAATCCAATTTAGAACGGTCTGCATTCACTTCCTGAAAACAAGAGAAGAAAATTATAAATAAATACATAAATACTTTAACCCTTTTGCATTTAAGCCAGCCATATCCGGCCAAAATATTTTATTTGTTTTATGTTCAAACTGGTCAAAAACACTCTCTTACGCCTACCCTACAATGTCAAACAAAAAGTAAATAATCCCATAATCAAAATCACAAAGCTACAAGATAATATATGATTAATTCAAAACAAGGTGAATAAATAAGCATTATGTTTGGCAAACTAATCTGAATGCTAAAGGATTAAAGGAGATGAATGAATAGTTGTGTGATTTAGAAATTCCCTTTTTTTCGTTTTTATTTTTTACACTTGCAGTGCCCATAACCTTTACAGGAGCTCTGAAACTGGTGAACTTACTCATATCAATGCTCTGCTTAAACAGTTGCAAATCAACACCCTCTAAAGGAAAGACACAAGTAGGGAGCAGATTCCAGAGGGTCAAAGTTCTGGGGAGAAAGGACTGGATATAATTGTTAGTAAGGGTCCTGAAGACAGTGGGTGTTGGACACAACTGCATGGTTCCCACAATGTGGAACCCTGAGAATGTCTTCTAGCACAAGCTTGGGTCGCCCAAGCCTTGTGAGTAAAATTGGGTGGATGAAAACTGTGTGGAAGCTTCTTTTATGGTTCAGGTGTGGGCGCATATATTAGTTATTGAGTAATATTGTTTTATTTTTAACATTGTATATTTAAAGCTTATAATGTAGTGGTGTACAGACATAAGATTATAGTGATGTATAGCTGTGAGAGTACAGTAATATACAGTTCCATGAAGAAAATAATTTAGTGTCTCAAGAGTTATTGTGATTTCACCCAGAGAAGTGATACCAATGTGCTATGTAAATGAGAGAGAGAGGGAGAGAGAGATACTAAGTAACACAAAGAAGGCATAGAAAAAATGAGGTCTTCATAGATTGAAGCCCTTGAATAAATAGTATGGTAAAATCTTCATAGCTGAGTGGTTAGGATTAAATTAACAAGAGAAACTATCTGAGCAATGTAGTTAAAGGTTTGTATAAGAGCTGAAATTAATAGGAAAATATTAGCAAGAGTATAAACAGCCTGAGTGTAGCTATCAAAAGATCTATTCAACTCTGCTTGTTTAGGGGACACACATACTGTCTTTAATATTTGGAGAAGTGTAGAAACAAATAAATATTTAGTGGTTGTGTAACAACTTACCTTTACTGCATTATACAATGGTTCACTTATCCACCTCTCATTCTTAGCTTGATCCACTTGTGAATGAATCTAAAAGGTAAAAGATAGAATTTAAATAGTTATACAACAGCTGATAATTTAACAGCTGTACAGCCAATGGTATAGTTAAGAAGATTCTCAACCATATGATTTCAGGTACAGTCCCACTGTGAAGTATCTTAAGCGAATGCCTGCTACTATAGCTTAAGATCAACCAAAGCCTTGAAAGTAAAGTTGACCTCAGGATTTACACTCACAGCATAAAGAAACAGAAATAAATACTGCAAAGGATAATAATAAAAATAAGAATAATGGTTATTATTATTCCATAACTGAAGATGGTGGATTAGTAGAGTTGTCAGACAAAATGCCCTGCAGTTCTTTACTTTCTGGGTTCAAATCCTGCCAACTTCAACTTTGCCTTTCATCCTTTCAGCTCAGTAAAATAAGAAAAGTTAAAGACTAGATTTGATGGGTCAGAAACTGAAAGAAGCCCATTGTATGTATATATGTGTGTGTGTTTTGTGTCTTTGCCTTGATATCACAAGACACTTGTAAATGAGTGTCACCATCTTACAAGCAGTATCCATTTTTAATCTACAAAAACATGTCAGGCCATAAAGAAATACCACCTTGCTTGGAAACAGGTGAAGGTTGGCAAAAAGAAGGGTTTCTGGCTGAAGAAAATCTGCCTCAATGCAAGCATGGAAAATTAGTAATTTAAACAATGATGATCATGATGACTACTGTTAACTCCATGGTAATGCCAAGGAAATAAACAAGTGTTACAAAAGCAAACCCCTCAGTTGAGAATCTGAATTTGTATTTAATATTTGTGTTCAATAAAAGTGATCAATTTTTGTTTTTATGCCCTGAGCTTTGACTGAGCAGAAGACCTATGGCCAAAAGCATTCCCATCATGATTATCTTATCTTTTAATTCAAACAGTGTATCTAGGACTCCATTACCTAATAAAAAATCAATAGGATGTTAATATTACTATTATCATTGTTAAAGCAGTAAGTTGGTAGAATTGTTTGCAAGCTAGGTGAAGTGTTTAGTGGCATTTCATCCATCTTCATGATCTGAGTTCAAATTCTGCTGAGATCAACTTTGCCTTTCATTCTTTCAGGGTCAATTAAAATAAGTACCAGTTGAGTACTGGGTTTGATGCAACTAACTTACCCACCCCTGCCGAAATTGCTGGCCTTGTGGCAAAATTTGAAATCAATATTATTATCATTATTATTTCGATAGCTGAGGAATAGAAAAAGTAAACATTTATGTTCAGAATTCAAATCCCACAGGAGTTGAATTTGCTTTTCATATCCATACAGCAATAATATGATTAGAATTGATTCAATTGGTCTTACACCCATCCAGATTTGTAGTATGTAACAATACAAAAAGGGCAGCACATTGGCAGAATTATTAGAGCATCAGACAAAATGCCTTGTGGTATTTAATGGTATATTTTTATGCACTGAGGTGAATTTTGCCTTTCATCCTTCAAGGGTCAATAAAATAAGGCTGAGACAAATCTTTTACAAAATGCTGGACACTATAGTACCACCCACATATCTCAGAAAGAACACCTAGTTAGAATATGTAGATATTCCAGAAGGAATACAAAAGAAAAACAACTATCTGTTTGATAACCAAGGAGAGAGTACAACCATTGTACAACCAGATAGAAATAACAGCTAAATTTCCCTCACATCATATCCTCCCAATTAAAAAAAAAAAAGGAATGAGGTAACAAATGCTATAATCCTAAATACAACAATATACTTGAAAATAGACAGGATGGTCACATTTGGAATGCCATTGAACAAAGGTCTGTTTAATCATGCTTGACTTGGAGTTGACAATGAAAACAATACATTCATTTTAGAATGTACACAAAGAAAAAGAAGTACAGCTATCTGTTTGGTAGCCAAGAATTCACTGACCTGTTAAAACTGACTTCCATGTCTCATCTGCTGTTACAAAAATAATCATTTGGAAGAGAAAGAGAGAAATAGACAGACAAATAATACAAAGAAATCATATATCTACTTACTCTCTGGAAAGACTCCCTGAATTTTTCATTCCCTTTTATGTAGCTGAGATGTTTAGCAAGGCGCCAAGCATAGTTTAATGGAACTGAGATTTCCTCAATAGGATTGAAAACATTCTCAAATGTTTTCTCCATCTGAGGATCTAAAGAACAAAGAAACAAAACAATCAACATTCTTTTCTACTCAAGGCACAAGGCCCAAAATTTTAGGGAAGTGGGGCCAGTCAATTAGATCGACTCCAGTACTTAATTTATTGACCCTGAAAGGATGAAAGGCAAAGTCAGCCTCGGCAGAATTTGAACTGAGAACATAAAGACAGACAAAATACTGCTAAGCATAAGGTGGCGAGATGGCAGAATCGTTAGCATGCCAGGCAAAATGCTTAGTGGTATTTCGTCTGCCGCTACGTTCTGATTTCAAATTCCACCGAGGTCAACTTTGTCTTTCATCTTTTTGGGGTCAATTAAATAAGTACCAGTTACGCACTGGGTTGATGTAATCGACTAAATCCTTTTGTCTGTCCCCTCTATGTTTAGCCCCTTGTGGGCAATAAAGAAATAAATACTGCTAAGCATATCGCCCGGCGTGCTAACATTTCTGTCAGCTCGCCGCCTTAAAACAATCACTATTACAATCAATATAAACAAAACAATCAATATTAACAATACTTTGATGATGTGTCTGCTTCAGAATTTGAACTAAACATAGATCACTGCCTTAAAAAAATGGAAGGATACATTGGATCAATTTTCATCACTTTTCCTTGTTTTCCTCTTTTGCAGCTTCTTTCCATTTGGATCACGTGCTACCTCTTTACACAACTGCCATCTTTTATACACATTACATGCCTGTAGTTGTACAGTTTTCTCTCTTGCACATGACATTTGATTCCCCTTGTACCCAGTTTTTCTCTTAGTTCATTTGTACCATGTTATTCAAACATTACACATCCAATAGAACATATTTGTTTCATTCCTTTCCAATATTTACACATCCTATGTATTCAATACTTATGTTTGGTATCATGCAGCATCACTTTTTGTATACATACATCTTATCTACTTTTCACTAAGAGAGAGAATCTCGCTTTTGTTTGCAGAAGTAACAGCTTCCTGAACACTTTTTTCACCCCATTTTCACTCAGATAACTATGCTTTTTCAACATCTTCCTCAGTCACTAATTAAGTCATTCAATTCTCAAATACTTCTAAGGAGTCTCAAGATCATTTGAAAGAATTTATTTCACGAGTACTCTAACTGCTATTAGTCTTGCTAGTCTGCTATACATAGAGACCTTCTGTCAACCTGCATATGATCCTAATGCACCTGCTTTACACCTACACACTGAGTATACCACAAGGCATTCCTACCAACTCATTTTCTGCAAGCTAAACATAGCCTGTTCCTAGATGGCAGGAGAGTTTTGTCTTCTTTCCTACAAATTAAAATTAACAAGAGGAGAAAGAGCAGTGCCCATGCCACTTTACAGGGTCTTTGAAATTATTAGAAGGAAATCAACTTCAGACCAGAGACCTGGCCCAAATGCCTGCAATAGAATGAACATCCCTAAAGGTATTCAAAGGTTAGGTGTTAGCATCAACCCTTTGCCTATTTAAAAATTTGCTTGCATGTTCAGAATTTTTTTCTATAATTCTTACAAAGATTCAACAATGATATAGGTAATCAGCATACAAAGGTTCCCATGAATTGTAACTTTTAAACTCTTCTGTCTTAGCCTGAAGAACTACAATAAACAGAAGAGGGCTAAGAACCAAACCCTGAGAGATATCTTCCTACATGCTGAATTCCTCGCTGAACTCCTTGCTAATTCTCATCTTGTTAACAGTATTTTTGTACATAGCTTCCATGGTACTCATGAGCCATTTTTCAACACCACTACAGAGCATGTCACTCTGCCAAATGCCTTCTCCAGGTCAATAAATGCTGAATATAGTGGTCTGTTCTTTGCTAAGAACTTCTTGATACTGTTACAACATGAATATATATTTGAATATAGACAATTAATTGCAATTAATTGTAATTAAAAGAGAAGCAAAAGACTGAAAATAAATCTAAGCTACAAACCTTTTAACTGTTCTAGATGGTTGCCTAATTTAGTTTCAAATTCAATGGCAAGTTTAGCAGCACCCAACACGACATCCTTTGGCGTTATGAAACCAAATTTGGGGAGTTCTTTAAATCGCATGACAGCATTGGTTTCAGCTGTGTCTGGTGGTATTTCTGGCAATCTGAAATAAAGAAAAAGAAAAAAATTCAAAATAAAATAGGTTTTCCATCCAAACATTGATTTTATAACTTTAATGTATTGAAGATGAACACAAATGAATTTGGTGTGCATGGTCACTTTTTTCTTAACTTAATAAGAAGAGAAAGAGCAGTGCCTATGCCACTTTTTAGGGTCTTTGAAATTATTAGGAGGAAATCAACCTTAGACCAGAGACCTGGCCCAAATGCCTGCAATAGAATGAACATCCCTAGAGGTATTCAAAGGTTAGCTGTTGGTATTAACCCTTTGCCTATTTAAAACATTTTCATAAGTTTGTCCACAATGTTTAAACATGTTTTCATACTCTTAATTTGTCCAAGTTTCATACATTGAGAGATATAAAGCTTTCCTTTCATAAGTCCCAAGTTAATTTCGTTGTTAAAAAAAATTGGGAATGTGTATCACATATGACAAATGGATGCCAGGGAAATATGTTCTGCTTATCACATGATACACAACACCTGATTTAACCTTTAGCTTGTTTAGGACATCACATATAACACAAGACAGGTAAAGGGTTAAATAAAATGTAACAGTATCAGCCAATGTAAGTGAGACACAAAATTCCTACAAAGGATTTGAACCTGCTAAGCTTGTAGCCCAAGATTATATCCACTGAACCATTCAGTAAAAAAAGGTTTGGGTGGGTATTTACCCAATATTTCTAAAGAATAACTTGGGGCATTGTTCAATTGATTAACGTCCAATTTCCCATGTTAGTATGAGTTGGACTGGGACTTCTGAATGAAATTTAGTAAACAAAAACTATGTGAAAGTCTGTCATTTGGTTCTCTTGGGGTTGTAAACTTAATCTATCACCTGGTTTAACACCACCATTCAACCCTACAGCACCTTTAGGTGAGTCCTCTCTGACTGCAAACATTCCAGGCAGTGAATAAATTATTCTCTTCCTCCCACCAGTCAAGGACCTTTGAGAAGGTGATGAGTGCTTCCATTTGTTCTCTGTTTAAGCAATTTAATAATAATAATAATATAAGCATAAGACCTGAAATTTTGGGGAAGGGAACTGGTTGATTACATAGACTCAAGTACACAACTAGTACTTGTTTTTCTGAGTCAAAAGGATGAAAAGCAGTTGACCAAGGCAGAAGTTGAACAAAATAATGGTTTCAAATTTTGCCATGAGGGCAACAATTTTAGGGGAGGGAAGAGTTGAATACATTGACTCCAGTGTTCAACTGGTACTTATTTTATTGACCCTGGAAGTATGAAAGATAAAGTCAACCGCAGCAGAATTTTAACTCAGAACATAGTGATGGGCAAAATACTGCTAAGCATTTCGTCCAGCAGGTAAACGATTCTGCCAGCTCACCACCTTGAACATAACAATAATAAGAGTGATTTATTTAGATACAAAGTCAACAATTTTAAGATGAGAGAGCTGTGATTCTCAATTTTAACATTTGACTGATACCTTATTTTATTGATCCCCTGAGAAGATAAAAAGTAAAGTTAACCTTGGCAGGATTTGAACTAGGAATGTAAAATGCTGGAAGTATGCATGGCATTTTACCAACACTTTAATGCATCTGCCAGCTTACCACCTTAATAATTTCTAATTTAGGCACAAGGCCAACATTTTGTGGAGAGGTTTAGCAAACACCATCGACCTTAGCACATAACTGTCACTTTATTTAACATTATTTTATTATTACACCAGTCTTGAGAGATGGGTGTAATAGTATCAAATTCTTAGCAAAGGAAACCGCCACACAGTTTCTTTCCCTTTTTCTTTCTTCATGAGGTAGAAACCAAATATTACACGCGTCTGGTTTTACGAAACAGTAAAAGTGTATTCTTTATTTTATCAACTCCAAAAGGATGAAAGGCAAAGTTGATCTTGGTATGATTTGAACTCAAAACCGAAAGAGCTGAAACAAATACTAAAAAAACTTTTTTCTACCTTATAAGGGTAATAATACTCAATTTTTCTGCTGTTTTAACGGTGATACTGCGTTCGAAATATCACTTTGTATTGTACAATACATATTCGACAAATGTCAGTTATATACACGTGGTTGTTACACTGCAAAATATATTTTTGAAACGTTAACGATTCTATCCAATTGGCCAGAAATTTAGGTGAAGGAAAACATTGGTTCTATCACCCCCCGTACTTACTGATATTTAAGTGCACGCCTACACAACATAAGATCGATAGTATTTATGAGTTCAAGATTTGTTCGGGCTAGAAGTCAACAAACACTCTCGAGAACCCTTTGAAGTTATCTAATAAATTTTGAAAGATTTTCAGAAATAACGAAACAAAGTTTCGAAAACATACTGGGAAAGCAAGGTTTTACCCGATTAGTCTTATATAATACGTAATTGTGTGTGTGCATATATATTCTGCTTATACCCAATCGAGTGTTTCCTGCGATATTTATAAGTTATTTCGTACATAGTCACACTCTATTTAATAGACAATTGAAGTAAATATAACAATAAACAGGTCTAGCAAGGCAATATATAGGGTTTACATTGTTTTGTTTGAATTCGGAGGAAAATGTCAGAATGAATCGTGTCGTATATTTTTAGAAAAAAAACACAAAGACAAAAGACTCTAAAAATATAAATGACGAGTATATAAGATTCTGTGACGTTCATTCATTCTCAAGGACATTAGTTTCGTAAGTAAAGAAACATTACAAGAAATAACAGAAATACTCTAGTTCATAAGAGTCCACTTGCCGACACCTTACATATTTAGAGAAAAAATATTAATATAAAAAAAGAAACTGAATATTTTTTAAAGTTAAATTACACAGTGATTGAATAGACGTTTTATTAATAGACTTCACGAGAACAATTTACTAAACTTTAGAACTCTTCCCATACTTCCAATCAGCTGGTTCTACATTTAAAATACAGAGAACAGTCCTAGATCAGACGAGGTCTCTCCTTACTGCATATACAAACATACATACTCATTCAAACACATACACAGGCAAATACACACCCTTACATTCACACGCACAAACACTGGGGTCATATAACAAATAAAGAATCTGCAGTAACCTTCACATCGAAGGGAGATAAAACAGAAATAGCATGCGTCGAATGGACCAAACAGAAACTCTATTAATGAAATAGAATAAGAATAACAGTGTTTTCTGTAAATCATAGGGAACTTACAAGACATAGTAGGAAGCATTCCGAACAGAGTTCTGACAAAATACATGCTCTAAATGTTTCGTTTGTCGCAACAAGCACCTGCACACACGATCTCGAACCATGGAGGCCGCCATGTTCATTAAGAAGGTTAAAGGGAGATAATTAGGACTTTTGCAGGACAACTCTCGGAATTTAATTTTAAAATTATTAATTAAAAATCGAGTATATTGTAGTTTATTAATAATTATCATAACCTGGAGTAATTTATACCATCTTGGCATCTCAGCAGAATGGTTTCTGCTTCATTTATGTTTTAAATGTCCTTGACAGTGGTTAACGCTTACATATGTCAAAGGCTAACACATACATTGTTTCTTATCTCTAAAAACGTTCGTGTTTCGCTTTCTATATATATATTTTTATTTTTTAGCGCATCTGGATCTCATGTTCTGGGATGCCAAATATTTTTCAGGCGTTAAGAAATTTATTAATGCCATTCTTAATATTTCCTTTCATCCAGAAAACATTAACCAATCTTATGTTTATTCAGTTATATAACCATTGCTCCTGGGAGAAACGACGAAATCCCAATGTGGTTATTCGATCTGTTAGAAATAGTAGCTAAATCCCGTTCAACTAACACCCTACTCTCTAAAAGAAATTGGAAGTGTATTTAATCTAAAATAACTGTTAGCTTAATTGGAAATTATTATACCACTAGGTAAAAAATAGAAAAGAAAAACAATATCGGCTCAAGTATTAACATTATTTTAAAGTTTTAACAAAGACGGGAGACGTCTCCATGCATGTTTGGTCTTATTAAACCTTCTCAACGCAATGCAGTCGGTACAGAGCTCTAACAGAACCAAAACATGTCTTGAGTCGTCATCTGCACATTTTTATCGCTAATCAGGGTTGAGAAGAACATCATCTATAACCTTTCTCTTTAGGACTTCCAAGGCTGGATGAGGTCAGGAGGAAGTCGCCTTCTAGTCAGAGACCTGATCTGAATGCTTACAACAGGACCTGGTGACGATGTTAAAGAGAAGGATGGATTAAACTAACCACCCATGAACTTACAATGTAAAGAGCAAGAAAAACACCATAAGGCACCTCAACTAAGACTCTCACAATTTTGAAAATCCACTGCGCTTGACCAATACTTTATTACATTGTAGCGAGACCAATTTCTATTATGGTATATAAAAAAACATTTGAGTTATATAGGCTCATCACATTAATCGTTACGGATTGGTCAGCATACCTATCATGTGAGTGTTCAGACATTTGTTGAGTCCTGTGCTGTTTTGAGTGTTGACAGGAATTGGATCGAAGGTCTAATCACATTGTGTGTAATATATTTCAAACAACTAATCCGTATGTGTTTTGGAGCCTCCTTTTTTTTGCATAAATTAGTGCAACAAATTATTTACAAGTGAGATGGGTGAAAGTTTTTCATCAGGGCAAATTATGCAGATCCAGCCGTTTTTTTAATTTTTTTTTTTTTCAGAGGAGAATTAATGTAACAGAACCTATGAACCAACAGCAACCCAAACTGAATTATCAAAGCAATGGATGAACAACCACCAGAATTTGTAATGTTTGTTACTTTGATCCACTGTGTTACTTTATGAAGGAATAAAGTCCCATTGTTATTTTAAAGTTAGCTTCTTTTGTTGCTTCTATGAATGAACACGCAATCTATATAGCTGTGAGACATTTCGACTCAAAACTGAACCCAAATCTCTCAGCTCACAACTCGACCTCAGAGGAAAATGTTTCCCACGGTCAAAAGTTTAGTTTCCCACACATTCAAAACTAAGGAAATTCACAATAGATAACAAATGTCAAGGAAAATGTTTGGCTAAAATTAACGGCCAAAACACTTGACCTTCGACACTATAAATCAAGGGAACGCTAGCCAGACATAGCTTGACTTGTCAGCGCTGTGACCACCAAATATGTATAAATAGAGACACACCACGGCCAAGAAGCAGACAAAGTTCGTGGCTCGATCGCATACGCTACGCAAGAACGATTATCTGTCTAATTGAGACGTTTTTGACTGCTGACTACAATTTCTAATCTAAGAGCACACATCGCTAGAACAACAGCTATTCAAGTAAGGTTCTTTTGCACACAAGCTCTGTCTTGCCAAACACGCGAAAACACAAACAACAATTTATAGATCACAAATACCACAACTGCATTTGTTTCTTGTAAACATTTTTTCATTTATTATTGTTTACCTACTGTGATATACCAAATGTTACCATTTTAATAAATAATTTATAACGCATCCTAAAAGTTCTGTCAACTTATTGTTCTACACCGCATTCAACCAATTCTACACCTGATTGAACATCGACTTCCTCCGTGACAGAATCTAAATACCTTTACATTGGTGACCCTTTAAAAAAAAAATGTGTTTGGGGTTTTGTGACGGACAGCCACATCTACAACAAACAAAACTTTAATTCTGTTTAAAAAAAAAAAATTAAAAAGAGCAACTGTTTACACATGCATCAGACCGATCAAGACCCAGCATTATCTTCTGTCGATATGGCATTTCCCCAAGCTGCTATTTCATTAAGAGTGCCACCATTTTGGTCATTTGACCCCGCCCTCTGGTTTGCCCACGTCGAAGCACAGTTTGCCTCCAACCGCATAACAACAGATGCGGCGAAATTAATTCATTTAATCGACGCTCTGTCGCCAGAAATTATGATGGAAGTCAGAGAATTCGTCATGGCCCCACCAGGTTCTGTGTCTTATGAAACTTTCAAATCGGAGCTGATAAAAAGAACAAGCAAGTCGGAGCAACAGCGATTGCACCAACTCTTGATTTCCAAGGAATTGGGAGATAAAACCCTGGGATCTATTTTAAAACGGGGGCCACATTTTTCATTAATGTTTTACGTAGTGTTTTTGGTACGGAAAGACTTTCAAACTTCGTATACTTATCTATTTTGTGTTATAGAAGAAGAAAAATATTTTTGTATTCGAATTTATTTCATGTAAAAAATTGTCTTATTTCGATAATTTCAACCAATCACTGACAAGTATTCAGTTGTTTATATTTACTCCTTTGGCTGATTAAGCGGTGTAAAGCGTATTTAATCTCCATACCTTCGTTTTATTTGCTTTTTTCATTTTAAATTTGCTTTAACCCTAACCCTAACCCTAACCCTAGGGTTAGGGTTAATTGTTTCAGAATCGTTTGTTTATGTAGTCGGCACTTAATGTATATCGGCTGAATGGACGTCAGTGATTGTTTGAAATTACAGAAATACGACAACTTTAACATGGAATAACTTATGGATTTCTTTTTTTTTTTAAAGAAGACTAAGAGAAAAAGATGTTTTATATGACACATTCTACCAGTGTTCCAAGTTTCAAAGTGTTTCGTTAATGAAAAATGTGGCCCCCGTTTTAAAAAAGATCCAAAACCCTGTAGTGACGTCATATGGCGCCAAAAAGGCATAGTCGCCATTACTCCATCTTTAACCACGCATGCGTGGATTTCAACGTCCAAGTGTTCCCGCTTAATTCTGTCTCTTACCACGCCAGAGAGCGACCAAGCAAGACGTCTCAACAAGCTCTCTCATTGAGTGTGGTTGAACTAAGTTGTCTCTCCAACGATTCATCTCAAGGGACAGTACATCTACATTCAGACGTCTCAGTAACACAGACTTTCCCACACAGAGGACGCTACTCAGAAACCGGACAATTGGAGGCTGTCCATTTTACCTCTTTAAAATAAATATTGTTGTTGTTGATCAGTTTGGAGTTCTGCGTTCCGTTCACTTCTAATTTAATATAGGAAAGTCAGGTGTACATCTAATGATGTATAACCCACTTTCCTAAAACCCCATCACAATTATTACGCCGAATGCGACAGTTGCTCGGAGACAACAACCTCCCAGATCGCATCCTGAAACAACTTTTTGTTAAGCGACTGCCTGCTAACACGCAAGTCATTTTGGCATCGACGAAGGAATCTACCACCATAGAGGAACTTGCAGAAATGGCCGATAGGATCGCTGAGTCGACAAACCCATTTGCTACCATTGCACCAGTAACATCTTCGACCAACCCTTTCACCGACTCTCCGAAATCCTCTGACATGTTGGAACTGCGCGCGTTAATAGCGCAACAGTCTGCACAGATCCAGACACTTGCAGCACAGTTGCAGGAGTTAACAGTGCGTGACCATTCGTCTCGCGACCACAGTCTATACCGGCATTTTAATAGACGCCGCTCCAGAAGCCCTAGCGCCACTCGTCGTTCTGGATTGTGTTTCTACCACGCGAAATTTGGAAAGGACGCACGTTCATGCAGGCCACTCTGCTCATACAAAATCAACATCCCTCATAATTCGGGAAACGACCAAGCCAGGACATAAGGACGACGAACGTCCCTGGCCGAGCCAACAAAAGTCGTCTGTTGTATATTCACGACTGTACCTCAGGTACCCGTTTTCTCGTGGATACCGGAGCCGAAATTAGCATCATCCCCGTTTCACTAACTTCCGGCCACAGGAAACAGACGCTAACTTTTCTCTAAGCAGTTAACCAGTCTCCCATTCAGACTTTTGGCGAACAGTCCTTGACTCTGAATTTAGGTCTTCGCCGAGTATTTCAGTGGATTTTCGTTGTTGCCAAGTTACCGACACCTATAATAGGAGCCGACTTTCTACACCACTTTGGTCTTTTGGTCGATGTTAAACGATGCAGACTCGTGGATAGCACCACCAATCTGACTGTGCGCGGCATTACCGCACGAATACCCACAGTCGGACCAATCCTTGTATCTCCCCACACTGGACGTTACTTGGATGTTCTTCGCCAGTTTCCGGATTTAGAAACACCGATATTAAACATGGCATCACGCATCGTATCGAGACCACAGGCCCACCGGTAGCATCGCGACCGAGAAGATTGCCCCCAGCCCGCCTGCGCATAGCAAAGCAGGAATTCCAGCACATGCTAGATCTAGGGATAATTCAACCGTCGAACAGCAGTTGGTCCAGCCCTCTTCATTTAGTTCCTAAGAAGGAAACAAACGGCTGGCGTCCATGCGGAGATTACAGAGCTCTCAACAAAGCTACAGTGGTTGACACCTATCCCATACCATACTTGCAGGACTTCTCCGCTTCGCTGAACGGAGCACGGATTTTCTCCAAAATAGACTTAATTCGAGCCTACAATCAAATACCCGTTGAACCTACCGATGTCCCCAAAACCACAATTGCCACTCCTTTTGGTGCATATCAATTCTTGCGAATGCCGTTTGGATTACGAAATGCAGCGCAAACATTTCAGCGTTTCATCGACACTGTCACAAGAGGTTTACCCTTCGTCTACGCATATATCGATGATATGCTAGTAGCGAGCGCCTCTGAGGCCGAACATGAAGATCACCTCAAACAACTTTTCCAGCGACTAACTGAGTATGGCATAGCCATTAACACAAAAAAATGCATTTTCGGTATCTCATCTCTGCCTTTCCTCGGGCACATCGCTGACAAAGATGGAATTCGTCCTCTGCCTGACAAAGTGGAAGCCATAGTGAATTTTCCTATCCTAACGTCTCTTCGGAAACTCCGTGAGTTTTTGGGACTCGTAAATTTCTACCGTCGCTTTCTTCCACATTGCGCCGAAGCAGCTCAACCGCTTATCAACATCCTGCGCAACAGACCGACGAAAAAGAAGAAGCAAGACATTGCATTATGTGACACACAACTAGCCTCCTTCAACAAGCTTGTAGTAACGCCTTGTCTCGTGCGCATGCGTAGTCATCAATATCCAAGTTTGGCGCCCTTATTCATTCTCTTTTCCCGGCCGGGCGGCCATGAGCATGGTCATGTCAAGCTGTCTCTCCAGCTTTCCAACTCTGGGGAAGGCTCACAAACAACATTCCAGCGTCTCAGCAACCAAGATTAAAGCTGCCTATTTTCCTCCATAAATAAATATTGTTGTGTTGATAGTTCAGAGTTCTGCGTTCCGTTATTATTTAGAATTTAATATAGGAAAGTGGGTGTACACCTAATGGTGTATAACCACTTTCCTATAAGCTAAAGGATATGCTAGCTACAGCTACGATGCTAGTTCATCCTAAACCTGATGTTCCACTCGCATTACTGGTCGACGCCTCTCAGACTGGAATCGGCGGCATCCTGCAACAGTTTGTGGATGGAATTTGGCAACCACTATCTTTCTTCTCCAAGCGACTACAGCCCGCAGAAGTTAAATACAGCACTTTCAGACGAGAACTACTCGCCGCATACCTCTCTGTAAAACATTTTCGCCATATGCTTGAAGGGACTGCCTTCAGCATTTACACAGATCACAAACCACTGGTTTATGCGTTTAAAACGAAGAATGACCGACATTCTCCGAGAGAAATCCGTCACCTTGATTTTATCTCGCAATATTCAACCGACATTCGGTATATTAAAGGTTCCGATAACACGGCCGCAGACACCTTGTCCCGCGCCAATCTTAATGCACTGCATACTTCCGAACCGATTGACTTACAGCAGATCGCAGCGGACCAAGAGGACGACGAAGAACTTAATAAATTACGAAATTCATCGTCCCTCAAATTCCAACTCTGCCCACTATCTTCTTCAACCGGTCAAATATGGTGTGATGTTTCCACAGGACACGAGCGCCCATACGTCCCTGAACAACACAGACGGAAAATTTTCACTACCTTACACAGTTTGTCACATCCTGGCATCCGTCCCACACAGAGGATGATAGTGTAGTGACGTCATATTGGCGCCAAAAGGCATAGGCGCCATTGCTGAATCCTTAACCACGCATGAGTGGGTTTCAACATCGAAGCGTTCCCGCTATTAGACTGTCTCCTACCAAGCCTGACAGCGACCAAGCAAGACGTCTAAGCAAGCTCTCCCATTTGAGTGTGGTTGAACCAAGTTGTCTCTACAACGACACCAGCTCGAGGAACCGTACATCTACATTTCAGGCTACTCTAAAACCGGACAATTGGAAGCTGTTTTATTTTCCACCGTACAATAAATATTTGTTGTTGTTGATCAGTTTGGAGTTTCTGCGTTCAGTTCACTTCTAATTTAACATAGGAAAGTTAGGTGTATATCTAATGATATATAACCCACTTTCCTAAAGTGGTGACCCCGACTAAGGAACGACTGCAGCCACGACGATCTGGACTAATCAGCATCAACATTGGTATGAGCAACACGAGTTTCCGGCCGCCGACGCCATCATCATCATAACTAACGACTTTTTGAACAATTTCACAGTGAGATATTGACTCTATAGCATTTCCGACTATACAAACTCACATTGTGCCAAGCTGACACAGACGTTTTTTTCATTCTTTCTGACTGTTATTTTCCATTTTCTTTCAGCACGTCAAGGTGGGTTTTCAAAAAAAAAAAAAAATATTTTTTTCCCGCAGACAGTACAAGCACACAACCAAACACACTACAAAAAAAAAAGAAAACAAAACTAAAAAAAAAGAGAAAGGCAACCACATTGTTTTTTTTTTAGCGAATATTTCTTTTTCTTCTTTTCTTTTTCCATTTTGGTTCTTATTGTGCACATACATTACAGAGGAAAACAGAAAGGTACAGAAAAAAATAGTGTGTTTCCTTTTCCATTTGCGGTGAAATTTTTTTTGGCCTTTTGCATATTTTACACGTTTTTCGTTATTGTTTCTTCCTATTTTACCTTTGACGGAATCATTTACCGATATGTGTGCGTTGCCAATCCTGCCTTCATTCGCCAGAGAGACTGACGTATTTTTTGGTCAGTTAGAGAATTTTTTTCGGGCACATGATGTCTCGCCCACTCGGAGGCTATCTTTAATGCTATGCAATTTGCCTTCGTCGCTTCTAAAAGTGTCGAAGGATTTTATCACGACTCCGAAAGATGACGCGACCTACGATGAGGTCAAGACTGAGATATTGCGAAGGACTACCAGATCTGCCACCAGCAAGTTTCATGAGCTGATGGCGGATGAACAACTAGGCGATAGAACTCCAACGGAGTTTTTAACTCATCTACGCGGTCTCAGCGGTGAATCAACAGACGGGCCACTTCTTAGAAAGATATTCTTTACACGGTTACCGTCGCAAGTCCAGACAATATTGGCAACGGTTTCGGACTTGAACTCACTAGATCAAGTGGCCACCATGGCCGATAGGGTCATGGAATTTTCAGTGAACCCTTCTCGACTTGTTTCAAATTGCTCTGAGTCCTCCACGGACACACCACGTACTGTTTCCGCAGATCCTGCAAGGCAGTCCTCTTCAGTGACCAATGAAGATTTGCTACGTAGCATTCAGGAGCTCACTCGCACTGTAAATAACCTCTGTTTCTCGAGATCTCGTGGTGGTTCCCAATCTCGTAGCGTTTCCCGGTCTCGAAAATTTTCTCGAGTTCGGGGAGCTACCTGGAAGAAGCAAGGTCTGTGTTGGTACCATACAAACTTTTCGAACAAGGCGACAAAGTGTATTCAGCCTTGTTCGTTCAAGGCGTCGGGAAACGAGTAAAGGAGAAAGTGCGCACGTCATTTTCCTCCACCCAACCTGTTTTTAATCGTGCAATATTCGTCCAGGACCAAGTGTCGAAGAAATTCTTCATGGTTGACACTGGTTCCTGTTGTAGTATTTGGCCGCTTCGTCTAACAGTCGACAAACCTCGCCGTTCTGAAATTGTTTTGCACGCAGTTGATTCATCTCCGATTCCTACTTTTGGTCAGCTTTCTCTACGTTTAGACATTGGTCTTCGCAGAGACTTTCAATGGGTTTTTGTCATAGCTGACATTCCACATCCCATTTTGGGTGCGGACTTTTTAAATCATTTTCAATTATTGGTAGATGTCCGACGTCGAAGGCTTGTCGATGACTCGACATCCCTTTCCACGCCGGCAAGGAGCTCTACCAATTCTCCTCTTAGCCCAGCATTTTTTATTGCCACTGCTGGGGACGCTTTTCATTCTCTTTTAGCGTCTTTTCCGGAGTTGGTGGATATTACGTTCAAGCCGGTTAAACCTGCACATTCCACCCTCCATTATATCACGACGACTGGTCCTCCGGTTTTTTCTCGACCACGTCGCCTAGCGCCTGATCGTCTTAAGACGGCCAAGGCCGAGTTTGAGCACATGCTTCAACTCGGCCTCATTCGCCTCTCCACCAGCCCATGGGCATCTCCTCTACATTTGGCCCGTAAAGGGGATTCGGATTTTCGCCCGGTGGGGGACTATCGGAGACTAAATGCTGTGACGATAGCTGATCGCTATCCCATCAGGAATTTGCAGGATTTCTCGGCGAACCTGCATGGATGCACCATTTTCTCTAAGATTGATCTGGTACGGGCCTATCATCAAATACCAGTAAATCCAGAGGATATCCCTAAAACAGCCATCACTACACCTTTCGGTTGTTTTGAATTTCTATTTATGAGTTTTGGTTTGCGTAATGCTACTAGCACTTTTCAGAGGTTTATGGATGAGGTCGTTCGTGGACTTGATTTTGTATTCGCTTATGTCGATGATATACTCATCGCTAGTGATACGGAAGAGAATCATCTCCACCATTTGTCGCAACTTTTTCAGCGTCTTTGCGCTTATAATGTGAAGATTAATCCCGACAAGTGTCTTTTCGGGCAGTCATCCCTGAATTTTCTGGGACATTTGGTTGATTCTAATTGGATCAAACGTCTTCCTGCTAAAGTCGATGCAATTCAACGCATCGTACCTCCAACCTCTCTGCGACAGTTGCGCCATTTTTTAGGCATGGTCAATTTTTACAGGAGATTCATTGACCGGTGTGCATACAAACTACTTCCTTTAACGAGGCTACTGCAAGGCCATTCTAAGAAGGATGCTGGATTCACTCTTACTGATGAGGCGTTATCTGCTTTTGAGTCTGTGAAACAGGAGTTATCCTCCGTTCCTGTTCTTGCACATCCTGCTCTTGATGCTCCGCTTTCTTTATCTGTGGATGCTTCCGATTCTGCGGTCGGTGCTGTTTTGCAGCACACTGTAGACAATCAAACAAAACCTTTGGCTTTCTTTTCTTGTAAATTACAGCCTGCCGAACGCAGGTATAGTACTTTTGATCGTGAGCTATTGGCGATCTATCTGTCGATTCGGCATTTTCAACACCAACTCGAGGGACGAGAGTTTGTGATTTATACTGATCACAAGCCCCTCACTTTTGCTCTGTCCTCTAAAACGGACAAGCTCTCTCCTCGTGCTTTTCGTCACCTGGATTTTATCTCACAATTTACAGGTGACATTCGTCATGTGCCAGGGAAAGAGAACATTCCAGCTGATGCTCTTTCTCGACTTCCTGTGCATTCTATTTCCACTCCCGCGGAAATTGATTTGCTGGCAATTTCGCAGGAGCAACCTTCTTTGTCAAGTTTAGATATGACTTCGTCAAAATTCAGCAACTGTAAATTTGCTTATCTTCCGCTCCCTTCATCCGAGGGCTCTATATTATGTGACACATCCACAGGTTCTCCTAGGCCTTTAGTACCTACGAACCATCATGCCCTTCATTCTTTGTCACATCCGGGCATCTCAGCAACAGTAAAGCTTATCACTGCTCGGTTTTTCTGGCCCAATATGCGGCGATCAATTGCCACTTGGGCACGCTCCTGCATGAAGTGCCAGAGTGCGAAGGTCCATAGGCCCGTTCGTGCCCCTCTTGGACAATTTCCTTCTCCTGAAGCCCGTTTCCGTCACGTCCATCTTGATTTGGTTGGACCGTTACCAGTGTGTCGCGGGTTCTCATACCTGTTAACTTGTGTTGACCGTTTCTCACGTTGGCCAGAAGCCATTCCTATAGCAGATATTACTTCTGAGACTGTTGCCCAGGCTTTCGTTTCTGGGTGGGTGTCGAGGTGTGGAGTACCGGTCAGTTTGACCACAGATCGTGGCCGGCAATTTGAGGCCGCGCTTTTTCGTGACCTATCACGAATCCTGGGGGTGCATCGTATACGCACCACCAGCTACCATCCCGCTTCTAATGGGATGGTTGAGCGGTTTCATAGACAACTTAAGGCCGCCTTGCGCGCCTCGCCCAACCCGCAGTTTTGGGTTGAAATTCTTCCGGTTGTCCTCCTTGGATGCCGGACTGCGGTAAAAGCTGACCTGGGTTACTCCTCGGCGGAGCTCCTTTACGGCACCACGTTGACGTTGCCAGGTGCGATGGTGGTACCAGACTCATCACAACCACCACACCAAGAGTCCTATGTTACTCGGTTGCGAGAGTATTTCTCCAATCTTCCATCTATGGGCTCCAGACAACAGTCACCTCCCTTTAGAGTGCCAGCAGACATTGAGTCTTGGTCTCATGTGTTTATTAGGGATGATTCTGTCAAAGGACCCCTTGTTTCTCCTTACAAAGGACCCTATCGTGTGCTTTCTCGCACTCCAAAGTTTTTCAAGGTCGACGCTAATGGTCGTACAGAAATTGTGTCTGTCGACCGTCTAAAAAAAGCGTATCTTGACAAACCTTCAACTCCCGTGGACGACGTGCCCGTGTTTCAAATGCCGCACGCACCACTATCACCACACACATTGTCAACGCCTTTACCAATGCATACACCAACATCAGCACCATCACAATCACACACACCAACAATTACACCACCTTCGTCGTTGCAAAGGAACCCTAGCGAACCTTATGTCACTAGGTTTGGCAGGACGGTGCATTGGCCCAAGAAATTGGAAAAAACTATTTACGTTTGATTTATTGTGTTTTTACTGGACAATTTCAGTTTTTTTTTTATTGAACATTTTTTCTTCCATTCAGAAAAAAAAAACTATGTATCCGGTTCGTAAAAAGTTACACAAGTTGATTTGGAGTGTCTGTACTCAGGAAGTCGTGGTCAGTTGCGGAGCCGTGGTTGAGAGTCGGATGCTAGTTTCGACCTGTTACCTGGTACTAGGTATCCTAGTCGGTTGGCTCTTGCTATTTTCCGTGAGGGGATGTTCCACTCTACAGTGAAGATAAAACCGAGTGTTTGATATATATTTGTGCCGCATTTTCTGCGTGGTTTCGGTGGCCATCTCGCCTCAGACGTCCCTCCAAAATTTTTTAATTTCGTGTTCCACACTCAGGGGGAGCCATTGTAGTGACGTCATATTGGCGCCATTGCTGAATCCTTAACCACGCATGCGTGGGTTTCAACATCGAAGCGTTCCCGCTATTAGACTGTCTCCTACCAAGCCTGACAGCGACCAAGCAAGACGTCTAAGCAAGCTCTCCCATTTGAGTGTGGTTGAACCAAGTTGTCTCTACAACGACACCAGCTCGAGGAACCGTACATCTACATTTCAGGCTACTCTAAAACCGGACAATTGGAAGCTGTTTTATTTTCCACCGTACAATAAATATTTGTTGTTGTTGATCAGTTTGGAGTTTCTGCGTTCAGTTCACTTCTAATTTAACATAGGAAAGTTAGGTGTATATCTAATGATATATAACCCACTTTCCTAAAATAGCAAATCGCTTTGTGTGGACGAACATCAATAAAGACATCCGCGACTGGGTTAAAAGTTGCGTTGCATGTCAAAAGGCAAAAGTACATAGACATATCAAGTCACCCGTTGGTAATTTTACAGCACCAGACAGTCGTTTCCAGCACACCCACGTAGACATCGTTGGACCTCTACCTCCGTCTCACAACTATACATACCTACTCACTTGTATCGACCGCTTTTCACGATGGCCCGAAGCTTTCCCTCTCTCTGATACCACAGCAGAAACCGTGGCGAAAGTGTTGATATCACACTGGGTACCACGTTTTGGTATCCCTGCTATCATCACGACAGACAGAGGAAGACAATTTGACTGTCACCTTTTCAGCGAGCTTACTCGACTCATCGGTTCCAAACACTTTCGCTCTACAGCATACCATCCAACAGCAAATGGCATGGTGGAGAGATTCCACAGGCAACTAAAATCAGCCATACGGGCATATCCTGACGTAAACAATTGGATAGATTTCCTTCCGTTAATCCTGCTTGGTATCCGTACATCCGTCAAGGATGAGATCGGATACTCACCGGCAGAACTCGTTTACGGCACCACATTAACCCTGCCTGGACAAAAGATTGCTCCAGTAATTCCACAGGATATCCCAGATCCCACAACATATGTGCATCGCCTACGTGCACATATGTCACAACTGTCACCAAACCCACCTCGCCCGCAGGAAACTGATACATATGTCCCCACGGACATTAATCAATGGACACACGTGTTCGTTAGAAATGACGGAATACCAGCACAAATCCGGCCACCGTATTCCGGCCCTTACAAAGTACTGCAAAAGCGGGACAAATACTTCGTTCTCGATGTATATGGTAAAAAGAATACTGTTAGTATTGATCGGCTCAAGAAAGCCATCATGGAATCCGATACGGCACCACCATCATCATCACCATCGACTACGCATCGAAGCGAAATAACTGCATCAGAACTTCCCACCAGTACATCAAAGTCTCCACAACACCCTCACACAAAAAGCGGCAGAAGAGTTCGTTGGCCGGCGAAATATGTACAGGGTCCGGCAAAATGATCTGACACATTTGTAGGTTTAATAAAAGGCAAATGAATTAAAGTTACAAAAAAGTTTTTTCATTTTCGAAAGGTACATATGATGCTATTTTGTTTTGTTTCGTTTCGTTTCATTTTATTTTCGTTTCGTTTTCGAATAATGTTATTTTGTTTCATTTCAGTTGCTAACATGAATTGGACTGGTGAGCATCGCGCTTTCATTGTGGAAACGTTTATTAAGAACGAATCTGTAACTGCAACACAACGAGCGAAAGAGATATTGAAACTCGCAGAGCATTGTGTTTGCAAGTGCAACAAAATATCCCCAATGCATCTGTTGTGTTGTTCAGTGACGAGGCGCAAGTCTTTTATATTTAAAAAAAAAAAGAAGGAAAAACACCCCCACGTAAGTGATTTCCACACTTCAATATTTACTTCTGTGAACAATTACACCAATGAACATTTACATGAACGAACACTTATACAATTGAACAGTTACTCACGAACTAATAAAAAAAAATTGTTTTTAATCCTTGGGATAATTATGCATGATATATTCCCTTTGCATGCCTTGAAATTATGTACTTTACCTTATTTTACTTTTGCCTCATTTATTATATATATGCCATTTAATTACTTTGTAAATTGCCACATTCACGCACACGCATATTTCCAAACTCACAAGTTATATACACGCATTTAAATACCATGCATTTAATGCCCGACTAAGACTGCGTTTTTTTTTTCACAGTTAGGCTTTTCGGTTTCAAGCTATATCGAAAACTAGCAGTATAGCCCGGCTTTGCCCGGGATTAAGTTGGGATTATTAAGCTAATCAAGTTCTTTATTTCAAACCAAACTAAGTAACATGACGTCAAATTTGGGCAGAATCAGTGTTGCAACTGGAGCGCATGAGTTGGGAGTTTGATCGGCAGAGGTGATCAGGTTACACATGCCATCCCTTTGGAAACACCACCGCCATCATCTAACCCCTCTTGCCCATGGGTTAGGAACCCTTCCAGCAAGGAAAATAGAATGACCAAAAGGGCTCCCGATTCTCTGTGTCAGAAGCGGTTCTGTTCAGATCACAATAAAGTCTTAAGTATATATATATATATATATATATATATATATATATATATGAATGAGAACACGGATGTTACGTAAGTAAAACGTTAATGTTCGAAACTGCAGCAGTCCATAGATAATTCTTTATTCTGTATATTTCTCATTTTGTCCTGTTCTGACGTTTTGCGAAATTTTTCTGGAGAACATTATTTTTCTTTGTGGTTGGGTCGTTGATGACCTCTTTCTAGCATATTGAATGTCCACCTAGTGGTCATCCCTTATACACGTGTAATACAATTTTTTCTGAATTCTCAGATTTTTTATATGCTAGGCCACTTGGTTTTAAATTGAATTAATATTCAATTTATCAACCTATCTATCTATATATATATATCATAAATATACAGGGATTAGCATTGAGTTGCTTCTCCAACATACTGAAAATTTAGAAATAGCAGTCAAAGAACTACTGATTCTAAACTACAAAATTTTTCTCTAAACGGATGGCGATATTTATGGCACACATTTTGTAGTTTAGAATCAGTAGCTCTTTGACTGCTATTTCTAAATTTTCAGTATGTTGGAGAAGCAACTCAATGCTAATCCCTGTATATTTATGATGATAAATGGTTTTACCGATAAAGGTTTTTTCATACTGAACTACTTGGCAAAATTGTTAATTATTAATTCTATTATTAATTGACGATTCCCTGCCCTTATTCTTGTATATATATATATATATATATATATGAGCAACACACACACGTACGTATGTACACCAATTGCATACATATTTTTTGTACGCATACATGTTCGTATGTGTGTGTGTGTTGCCCGTATATCAACAAAATACATAGACACATCTTGCGTTACATATATATACGGATAAATGATTTAAAATAAATATATTTTGGAAATGGCGATTTACGGTACAATACCGAGAAACATGAAAATCAGACCACATGGGTTTGTTTACATCAATTCGGCAGTTTCCATAAAAAGTGTTTGGAAAGACGCGAAAGAGATAGAGAGAGCGCGCTCTCCCTCTCTATCTCTCTCCTTCCCTTACGCACATGCCAGTTATCTCTCTTTCTTTCTTTCTCTCTCTCTACCTGTCTCACACACACAACAACATTACACAAACACACATGCTGCTCTCTCACACTAACAAAAGAACTTCACATACACACCACACTTTCTGTCTGGCATACTCACTATAAAAAGAAAGCGTGTATTTCTTTTTGGCAACATGTGTTTTGTGTGTAATGTTGGTGTGTGTGTGTGTGTGTGAGAAAGAAAGAAAGAGAGATAACTGGCATGTGTGTGTAAGGGAGAGAGAGAGAGAGAAGGTATTTTTTTTGTTTTTGCTTGTTTCCTGCGTTTTTTTTTCTTTTTGCTTGTTAGCTGCCTACCACACAGACGCTGGCAAACAAAATGTATCTCTCCTTCACCCTCCCTCTCACAAACATACAATTTCTCTCTCTCGCCTTCACGCGCGTACGCACAGATTTGACTTCGCCATGCCAACAAACTTCAAACTTGGTAAAAGTTTATCGATTTTTACAGCTATACGCGGGTGCCTCTGAGAGAAAAACTTCGCTAAAATGCACATAAGGTCATGACACATCTCCTAAAATTGGAGCAACATGCGTGCTAATTTGTGGACGTTCATAAACTACATTCACGTACACACACACACACACACACACTTACACACACACATCCTCTCTTTTATATATATATACAGATTTCCTTTTCTTCGTACCAGGAAACTTTCTGGGGAGGGGAGTAGTGTGAGACATTTCGACTCAAAACTGAACCCAAATCTCTCAGCTCACAACTCGACCTCAGAGGAAAATGTTTCCCACGGTCAAAAGTTTAGTTTCCCACACATTCAAAACTAAGGAAATTCACAATAGATAACAAATGTCAAGGAAAATGTTTGGCTAAAATTAACGGCCAAAACACTTGACCTTCGACACTATAAATCAAGGGAACGCTAGCCAGACATAGTTTGACTTGTCAGCGCTGTGACCACCAAATATGTATAAATAGAGACACACCACGGCCAAGAAGCAGACAGAGTTCGTGGCACAATCGCATACGCTACGCAAGAACGATTATCTGTCTAATTGAGACGTTTTTGACTGCTGACGACAATTTCTAATCTAAGAGCACACATTGCTAGAACAACAGCTATTCAAGTAAGGTTCTTTTGCACACAAGCTCTGTCTTGCCAAACACGCGAAAACACAAACAACAATTTATAGATCACAAATACCACAACTGCATTTGTTTCTTGTAAACATTTTTTCATTTATTATTGTTTACCTACTGTGATATACCAAATGTTACCATTTTAATAAATAATTTATAACGCATCCTAAAAGTTCTGTCAACTTATTGTTCTACACCGCATTCAACCAATTCTACACCTGATTGAACATCGACTTCCTCCGTGACAGAATCTAAATACCTTTACATATCTTATAATGATATACATGATTCTTTACTAAAACCAAGGGAGACTTTAGACCAACATAAAAACCTCTTAAAGGATAAAAGGCAACATTCACCTCAGTAGGATTTGAATTTAGAGTACAGAGAACTGAAACAAATATCACAAAGCATTTTGTCCTATGCTCTAATGACTCAGCCATTCCACTGCCTGAAAGTGCTGAAAGGATTAGAATGTTATTATTATTATTTTTTAAGTTAATTTTTATTTGTAGATGTCAAAAAGGATGCTCTACAGAGCGATGGAGGTGAATTTGAGAAGTACATATTATCTCTGTCTGTTACAAAGGATTTCTAGATAGAAGTGGAAGTCAGCATCTGTGTCCCTGTTCAGGGTTTCTGAGATGGGAGATGGAAGGAAGTTATTCTGTGACAGGTGATTGACTTAAATGCCTGTAACTAAGAGTATTCCAAAACACATCCAAAGGCCAGGCAATGGTGCGAAACAAGGAATCAAGTCTACCACCCAAAAGAAAAAAAAAAAAGAACCACCACTCCCATGAGACTTGAACCTTTGAATCTTGTATCTATTGCTTTAAGAGATAACTACATTAGATGGTGAATTGGCAGATTCATTAGAGTGTTGGATGGAATACCTCATGGTATTTGTTCTGACCTTCTATGCTCTGGGATCAAACCCAACCAAGGTCAACTTTGTGTTTCATCCTGTCAAGATGGTGACAAATACTGCAAAGGAGTGCTGAAAAGTTTCCTGCTTTGGCTAAAAGAAAACACTGGAAGATCAGTTAATTATGATTTCATTCAACATATTCCTCTCTCAGATTCACACACTTATTGCAGCAGTCCTTCAGTTTTTCTAGACCCTGTAAAGGAACTCGGAAGATTGGACCACCAACCAGGCCTTTCGTGATGCCCTTAAAGCCAAGAACTTTCCTACTCCTCATCATAATTCAGAGTGGTGAATTAATGGAACTGTTAGAATGTTGAACCAAATGCCTAGCAGTATTTGTTCTAGTTCTTTGTGTTCTGAGTTCAAATCCTACCAAGACCTGCATGAGTGATAAGTATAATCAGTTGCACAGTTTACCCCACCTGATATCATAAGTATCTACTCTGTGTAAACACATGGACCAAGTCTCTGTTTTGAAGATATTTGCCCTGCTCCCTCCCACCACTAGTCTTAGAAGCCTTGTAAAGGGTCATGGGCACTGCCTACTCTGCTAATTAAAAAAATGAAAAAAATAAGCTAATGTCTTTACTTCAAATTATCATCTATTTTGAGGTGGTGGGGAACTGACTTCATTTAATATATTATCTCAAATTTAGCTATTGTTTTACGAGTAGGTGATGTCTCTGAGTATTTGACCTCAGTTTTTTTCTTTTTTTCCTATATATATTTTGTCTGAAATGGCATTGATTATAGAGCTGCTTAAGTTGAAGCTAAACACCACCAGTAATCACTGTTCCTCCCCAAATTCGTCAATATATTTCACGTTCCTCAGTTTATTCAGCTTACTTTTGCTTATATTGCCCATTCCATCTCCATCCTTCAGCCATATTGTTGTCCTTGTTTCTCATCAAATTGTCACGGATTCTTTGAATCTATTATCAAAATGTTTCTGTTACTGATGTATGCACCATATAATTTCTTTCACTCTCTAAAGAGAAAGAAATCCTTTTATATAGACAGAGATAACAGTTCTCTAAATTTCTTCCTACACAATCCAACCTTGCTAACTCATAAACACCAACTTTACCTCCATCATTATTACAGTTACTAATGTTATTTATTTGAAAGAAGTCCTGATCAAGCAGACTTATAGTCAAAGATGTTCTTGCCATGTTCATTTCAATTTTTTTTCTTTTTTTAGATGTACCATAACTAAGGTTGTATTCCTTTTTTTTTTTTAAACAGTATTATGATTTCGAGGAGATTTGGCTACTATTTCTTGCTGGTTTGTGACTGCATATAGAATCCCTCATAATACTTTTTTCCCAATCATCAATAAGTTCATTGATAGAATCTATCTGCCACTTCCATTGTTCACAACTGCAGTGATTCTGAAGCACCAGAAGTCTAGTTTTTCTCTCAGTCTACAAATGAGAAACATGTTATTCACTCTTTATCTAGAGAATTTTTGTAAACTCAGTTATTCTACACTCAAGACTGAGAACAAAAAAATTTATCTCTAGATTTTCTACTTATCATTAATCTTATTTTTATTTACTCACAACATTTTGAGCCATTCATCCTTATCCAGCTTTGTCCATGTGTAGGGGACCAAACAAAAGTCTGTTATAGACTATTATAATAGCCTCAGCTCCACAAAGTTAACTGATTCTGTACCTACTCCTCTCAGATACCCCTGATCAACTTGTTTCTCCATCTTTCATTATCTTTGTTGCATCCTCACACTAACTACTATTCCCAGTCTTTCTTCTGAAGAACATTGTTCCTCTGGAATCTCATCCATGCTCATGTCTTTCTTGCAAGTATTGACTTGCAACAGAACATAAATGGCATCAATCTCACTAGTCTTGGAGGTCCTGCAAGGGGCATGGCTCTGCCCCTTCCTCCAAATGCAAAGAAGGATCATTTGTTGCTATCAAGTACTTTTATTGCAGTTTTCCAAGTGTAAACTATGTTCTAACAAATTCAATTATGTTCAGCACCAATTTCTTTACTCAGAGCAATTATTTGTTATTCTTGGATTTGAGGGATGAGCCAATAGCAATGATTAACAGGTGTTGATCCATTTGTTAAGTCAATCTAAGCCAAATTATAATGCTCTCATATCTGAGATGGTACTGCTCTTGATGCATATAGAGACATCCTAGACCTCATCCAGAAAAGGGCTTCCCAACTGATTGGCACAAAATCACCAACAGCCATACTCCAGCTGTTGGTACACAGATGCATTGCCTCCTCTCTTTGATTTCTCTCTCACTTTTATTATAGTCTTTGCTCCTTGGAGCTGGTTGGGTGCATGCCACCTCTACTTGGACATTTCTTTCCCCTACTTCTCTCTTTCTCTCATCACTCTCACTTTGCACTTATCACTAAATCTAAGTCAGTGAACAGCTAAAACTAGCTTGGGTGTAAATAGCAAAAGAGTCAAATGAATATTTATTAGCAAAAAGGTTGTTCATAGCTAAGAACCTACATTTTATTATTCGATAGGAGCTACTGAGTTCAAAATAAAAACAATAAAAGCAGACTTTTGAACTATAACCAGAACTTTGAATCTCAAAAAATGTGTGGTAGTAAATGCTTATTTAAGTAATGATGAACTATCAAGGAAAATTCTAAAAGATTGCATAACATGCAAGAAATAGAAGTCAAATCTCCTTCAAATCACACTATAATGTCTGACAAATATCTGAATCCATGACTCATTTAATCCACCACCTTGTGGATTAAATGTGCCATTTGACTTTTGAGTGTCTTTAGAGCAACATACTCTGTAGTAAGCATTCAGGCCAGTTCTCTGATTTGATGATAACTTCATTAGCTTCCATCCCTCAGTCTTGATGGGATGGGTAAGACTTTAAACTACATCTGGTGGTGAGGCCTTATTGTGGCAGTTCCAGGATTTTAAGGATTATGAAAGCACCTCTTAGCCACTGTTGTTCCCAGATCTACTCTGACCCAAAGCCATAGCAGAAGACACTTACCAGGGTACCACGCAGTGGGACCGAACTCTGAACCATGTGGTTGGGTAGCAAACTTCTTACCACATGACCACACCCACATGTATATTACGTAGATATGGTAAAATCCAAGCTGTGTCCTCTTGAAGCACATCTGGTAATTCCAGTATTAGAATCTAATACAAAGATGCTGTTGTTGCATTGATGTAAGATACATATTACAGTTGAAAATTCTAGAAATATTGTTTATTGAGTTATTATATAACAAAAGAGAGGAAGTTTTGAGTAGATGGAATTTATCAGTCTGGAAGACAGACTGTCTAAGAGAAGGAAGCTCCAATATAAAACCACTGCTGCTATGCGAGATGGCGCAAACAAGGCAGATCTCAATTACATATGAGATATCCAGTAGCCCACTACAACCACCCTGATCAGATCCAGCATGTCACCAATCTCAATGGTACTACTGGTGAAGACATGGTCTACCCTAAACAAAATCACACAAAGATAATCTGTAACTTGAACAATGAGCCTCTCTGTTTCCTTCTCTTTATCAAGATGAAGAGGCTCACTCACTATATATTTAATGATCAAATACTCAGACACGAGTTAATGCTGACAACGAGATATATATGAGTGTGTATCATGATGGCACCTGTGCCCAGCGTCGCCTTCCTGGCACATGTAAAGACATTCGAGCGAGACCGTTGCCAGTGCCGCTGGACTGGCTCCTGTGCAGGTGGCACGTAAAATACTCCATTTTGAGCATGGCCGTTGCCAGTACTGCCTGACTGGCCTTCATGCCGGTGGCACGTAAAAACACCCACTACACTCTCGGATTGTTTGGCGTTAGGAAGGGCATCCAGTTGTAGAAACTCTGCCAAATCAGATTGGAGCCTGGTGTAGCCATCTGGTTCACCAGTCCTCAGTCAAATCGTCCAACCCATGCTAGCATGGAAAGCGGACGTTAAACAATGATGATATATATATATATATATATATATATATATATATATATATATATACATATATATATATATATATATATATATCAGAAATAACAGAGTAACTCAAGGTTTGAGAGTTTCATGCATTGGCACTTATCAAACTGCTTACAGATCAAAGTCCTGTGAGTTTATATTGGTAATGATAAATATATTTCCTTCTGGATTGTTCTTTACATCAACATACCTGTGTGTGTGTGTATACAAAGGGCTTCTTTCAGTTTCCATCTACTAAATCCACTCTCAAGACTTTGGTCGGCCCAAGGCCATAGCAGAAGACACTTGCCAGGGTACCACGCAGTGGGACTGAACTCTGAACCATGTGGTTGGGAAGCAAACTTCTTACCACACAACCACACCACAGGTATGGTAAAATCCAAGCTGTGTCCTCATCTAGTAATTTCAGTATTAGAATCTAATACATAGATGCTATCATTGCATTGATGTAAGATACATATTACAGTCGAAAATTCTAGAAATATTGTTTGCTGAGTTATTATATAACAAAAGAGGAAGTTGAAAAACATTTGATGTTATTTATTCACCATTACACACATTTCATTTGAGGAATTACAAAGTTTTACATGTTAGATAGACGTGTAAAGGAATTTCCTATTAGACAACACAGGACTGGTTGATAGAAGTTGATCTAGAGAAATAACTAAAGTTTCTGGCACACGTCACCAGATCTTGCTAAGACAGGATATCATCTTGATTCTCAGTAAAACAATGCAGCTGGTCCTTCTGGAGTTAACTGTGCCCTGGGGTTTAAGAATAGAGGCAGTTCAGGAGAGGAAGAAGAACAAGTAACAGGACTTAGCAAAGAACTGCCGTAAGAATGAGTAGAGAATAAGGTTTTTGCTGGTGGAGGTTGGCAGTCAAGTATTTGCAGATCATACTCTGAGTAAGGCCTATGAAACTCTGAGCATTTCAGGAGCTCACAGAAGAGCCATCAATAACAATGTAGAGGATGCTGGGGAAATGTCTAGATCAATGGTTCCCAAAGTGGATGGTACTGCACCTTTGGGGGGGGGGGGTCCAAAGGGGTGCTGAAGAAAAATGGAGGTGATAATAGGGTGACCAAAAGGGGGAAATGGATGCAAAAACAACAAAATAATGGGTTAATTAGGTTAAGTTTTATTTGTGAAATACAGTTGTTTTGAATTTACTTCAGAAAGTGGTCTATGTTTGTGGTGGTAAGTAAAGTGGGGTGCTAGGAATGTGGTCCAGGTGCCAAAGTGGCAGCAGCCCAATATAGTTTGGGAACCACTGGCCAAGATGGATCTGACTGAAAAGAGTCAGTGAGGTCAGTAGAATGCCACTTGGTCAAGGGCCTAGGCTTGATCAACCTAGATCAGATCACCTGGATGTGTGTGCATATGTATGTATGTGTGTGTGTGTGTGTATATATATATATGTGTGTGTGTGTGTATACACATGTATGTATATATATATATGTGTGTGTGTGTACATTATATATATATATATATTTATATATATACATACAGGGTAAATTGTCGCCATTTATATTTTTAATTTTGCTCATGTGCATTGTTTGTTTTTGATTTTGTTGACTACACACTATAGTAGGATCAGTTGGGCACCATCTGTGAGAAAAACAGCACCATGACACAATTCACTCTGCCAGAAATTTGGAAACAACATATACTGCATTGCATTCATGCTGGAAGCTCCCATACGAATATTTCAGAGTGTTTGGGTGTCAATCTGAAGACAGTGCAATCTGAGGACATGTACCAAGAGTGATAAAAATCAAACATCCAGTCAACATCATTGTGTTTGGAGTGATCGCTAGTGATTGCAACATTATGCTTCCATTTATCTTCCCACATGGTCTCAGACTCAATATGGAGGCCTACATTAAGTGCCTAGAGGAGATAGTGCTGCCCTGGGTCAGAGGGTGGCTACAGGAAGACTCTATGTCTGGCAACAGGACTCTGCACCATGCCACACAGTTTCTCTCTTCCAAGGCTTCCAGGACTATAGTGGAACTGAACCTGGGATTGGGAATGGAAAGCAAACTTCGTACCATACTGCCATGCCTGTGCCTATGTTGAATTTATCATATTACAGTATATTGTGTAATATATTATGTAATATATTACAAAATGTAGACATAAAAAAATCAGTAATAACATAGGTTTATTTGATTACATTGAATAAAAATGTGAGCCATAACATTCGGTAATGGATTGCAACAAGTGCAATATATTTTCTGTGAGACGTAATAAATCAATCATGAAATTTTAAAAGTTGCGATTTACTGGTTCCCCCTTCATTTCATCACACCATAGAAAAATTTGAAAAGCTGGGACTCAGGCATATTCTCTTACACACCATTCTTTTAAATTTCCTTTTCAATTGATTCACAAATTCATATGGATCTCTTTTATAACATTAATCATCAAAATTTTGGAAAATTTTGTTAGTAAAGGAGTAAGGTGGAAAATTTTTTAAATATTTTTGATAATTGAATTTCTAATGTTTCAAACATGGAAATTCAAAGACTATCTTGAAAAAAAAAAATATTTTAAAGTTGGAAGGCAGGAGGCATGATTTACTTATTTTGAAGTAATAACTCATTTGTTCCTGTAAATCAAGAAAACCAAATTAGGTTTTCATGTTCCACATTATTGCTCTTCCCAATTTGAATTATGGTACTTTCTTTCATTTTCCTCAAAACTTGACTGGTACTATATTTTATTAACACTGAAAGGATTTGAACTCAGAGCATAAAGGGCCATAACAGAACATCACATGACAGCAGTATTGTTTTTTGTTGGCACTCCGTCGTTTACGACGTCGAGGGTTCCAGTTGATCCGATCAACAGAACATCCTGCTCATGAAATTAACGTGCAAGTGGCTGAGCACTCCACAGACACGTGTACCCTTAGCATAGTTCTCGGGGATATTCAGCGTGACACAGTGTGACAAGGCTGACCCTTTGAATTACAGGCACAACAAAAACAAGACATAAGAGTGAGAGAAAGTTGTGGTGAAAGAGTACAGCAGGGTTCGCCACCATCCCCTGCTGGAGCCTCGTGGAACTTTAGGTGTTTTCGCTCAATAAACACTCACAACGCCCAGTCTGGGAATCGAAACCGCGATCTTATGACCGTGAGTCCACTGCCCTAACCACTGGGCCATTGCACCTCCACTCATGACAGCAGTAACAATTCAGTTAATCCAGTGTCGTGGTGGTGGTTACCTGGGTGCTGGATAATTTGGTTTGGGTGCATGCTGCTCCCAAATAAAACCAACCACAATATTTGAATTTTATTAACTTGTCTATTTACAGATTGATGATACAACCATTACTTTGTAAAAAGGATGTTATACTGAATATTAGTTGCTAGTGTATGAGAATGTGAGCTTTCTGAGAGGTGAAAATGTTATGTGTTTGTGCTTAGTAATGATCCTTTTAATACAAGATTGGAGCAACACAATTTCAGGCTAAGAAAGCCTTTATGAATCCTCTGCCTTGTATTTCCTGCACATCTCAATTTATAGCCATCATTTAGCATGAAATCGCATAGAATTTGCCATTAATCTTGACAACACACAACTGCAATTTGCTGAAATATGGGCCAATATCACCTGATAAGGATAGTTGCCACCAAATATGGAAACTTGATATGGCTTTTTTTCATAACTCAACAGACAGGGTTTTGAACATTGAGTACTGCTGCATCATCTTTCTCACTCTTTGACCAATGAAAATGGTAAATCAATTTATTCTACTTTTGAACTCAGTAGTATATCTGGCTTTCTCCTCTTGTCACTCTTCATTCTCTCCTCTCTCACTCTTTCTTTCTCTCTTTCTCCCACCCTCCTTCTTTCCCTCCCCCCTCCATCCCTCCATCACTCTATCTATCTTTCTCTCTGTTGTAGTATTCTAACTTTTTTATTTCACTCGCTCTCTCAATTTTCTCATAGAAGCTTATAACTTGCTATCATTATCTCTCTTTCTCTCTCTCTCTCTCTCTCTCTCTCACTACATTTCTCTCCCCTCTACTGCTTTTCATTTAGCATCTTTGTTTTCTGTCTCCCTATTTCTCTTTTCCAGCTTCTGAGTATGAGTGCGCACGTGCACGCACACACACACACACACACACACACATTATACAGTCACACTCACTGCACACAGTTCACATAGTAATATCCAATCTTATAATATATATATTGTTTCAGATATGTTATATGAATAAATTCTGCTTTTGTTTTTTTTGTTTTTTTTTGTTATCTTTTTTAAAATTTAGATTCAAAATAAAAAGGAAAATATTTCACTGTATTTTTAATATTTTTACAGATTATTCTGTTGGATATGTTTTAGAAGTGAATTCAATTTGTTTGATGGCTAACCTAAGATTGAACTACAAATAAACATTGACATTTAAATAATGCATTTGCACAAATACAAATAGTATAGTGAAGAAGATAAAAATATGAATATGCAGAGGGACTTGAAGAAATATCTTGTTAATGTGAAGGTGTGGTTATCATTATACTACAAATCCACAGCAAAATCATGTCGTAAAATATTTATATAGAAGATGATATAGTGGTGGAATGGTGTGCTAGATAGAGCCATAAAAGCTAAGAAACAGGCCTGGGAAGATTGAAAGAATGAAGAAGCAAGGAAGAATATTATGCTATTACAAGTGAAGCTGCACATCAGATATACATAGCACAGAGAGAAGCTGAAAGCAAGGTATTTGTAACTGTTGTGTGACAAGAAGATCACAGGGATGAAGTGGCTCAGTTTGTAAAGTAGAGTGTCTGCAGGCATCAAGGCTGTGTCATCATCATCGTTTAACGTCCGCTTTCCATGCTAGCATGGGTTGGACGATTTGACTGAGGACTGGTGAAACCGGATGGCAACACCAGGCTCCAGTCTGATTTGGCAGAGTTTCTACAGCTGGATGCCCTTCCTAACGCCAACCACTCAGAGAGTGTAGTGGGTGCTTTTACGTGTCACCCGCACGAAAACGGCCACGCTCGAAATGGTGTCTTTTATGTGCCACCCGCACAAGCCAGTCCAGGGGCACTGGCAACGATCTCGCTCGAAAATCCTACAGGAGCCAGTCAGGCGGTACTGGCAACGGCCACGCTCAAAATGGTGCATCTCATGTGCCAACCGCACAAGAACCAGTCCAGGGGCACTGGCAACGATCTTACTTGGCTTGCCGGGTCTTCTCACGCACAGCCCATTTCCAAAGGTCTCGGTCCGTAGTCATCGCCTCGGTGAGGCCCAATGTACGAAGGTCTTGCCTCACCACCTCAGCCCAGGTCTTCCTGGGCCTACCTCTTCCACGGGTTCCCTCAACTGTTAGGGTGTGGCACTTTTTCATGCAGCTATCCTCCTCCATTCTCACCACATGTCCATACCAGCGCAATCGTCTCTCTTGCACGCCACAACTGATGCTTCTAATGTTCAGCTTTTCTCTCAAGATACTTACACTCTGACGGGTATTCACATTGACATTACACATCCAACGGAGCATACTGGCTTCATTCCTTGCGAGCTTACGTATGTCCTCAGCAGTTACAGCCCATGTTTCACTGCCATGTAGCATGGTTGTTCGTACGCATGCGTCATACAGTCTGCCTTTTACTCTGAGTGAGAGTCCCTTTGTCGCCAGCAGGGGTAAGAGCTCTCTAAACTTTGCCCAGGCTATTCTTATTCTAGCAGCTACACTTTCAGCGCACCCACCCCCACTACTAACTTGGTCGCCCAGATAGCGGAAGCTATCGACTACCTCTAGTTTTTCACCCTGGAATGAGATAGAAGTTGTTTCCTGTTTGTTTGCAGTCTTTATTGCACCTGAACATCTGCCACAAACAAAAACTAACTTGCTAGTTAACCTGCCTTTGATGTTGCTGCACCTCTTATGTGTCCATAGCTTGCACCGGGTACATCTTATAGAGTTACTACCTACTCCTTTTCTACATACTGAGCAGGGCCATCTACCTGAAGGGGTTTGTGTTTTATCTACCTTCCTACTTATTAGGATTTTGGTTTTAGCTAGGTTGACTCTAAGGCCCTTCAATTCTAGACCTTGCTTCCACACCTGAAACTTCTCCTCTAGTTCTGATAGTGACTCCGCAATTAGGGCAAGGTCATCAGCATAGAGGAGCTCCCAGGGGCAACCTGTCTTGAACTCCTCTGTGATTGCCTGGAGGACTATGGTAAATAATAGGGGGCTGAGGACGGAACCTTGGTGGACCCCTACCTCTACCCGGAATTCATTGCTGTACTCATTTCCAACCCTCACCTTACTGGCAGCATCTCTGTACATGGCTCGCACAGCTCTCACTAACCATTCTTCTATCCCAAGTTTCCTCATTGACCACCAGATAAGGGATCGGGGGACCCTGTCAAAGGCTTTCTCCATGTCAACGAAAGCCAGGTACAGAGGTTTATCCTTAGCTAGGTATTTCTCTTGCAACTGTCTCACTAGAAATAAGGCATCAGTAGTGCTTTTACCTGGCACGAACCCAAACTGCACGAACCCAAACTGCATCTCATCTAAATTGATGTGTGTTTGAAACAATTGCAAAGCACTTGATATTATTAATGCTGAGAAGAAAAAAACATGGAAATGTTACTGGAAGAGGTTACTGAATGTGATGAATCTAGTAGATCCAATAGTGAAACCAGGGCCGTCGCTAAACCCCGGCAACCCCTGTGGTCACAGGGGGCCTCCACGGTTGAGAGGCCCATGTTACCAGACTTCAAAAAATAAGTACTGGGCTCAATTCATTCGATTACAAATTTATTCAAGGTAGTACCTCAGCATGGAGGCAGTCTAATGACTGAAAAAGTTATATATATATATATATATATATACAGGGTGCAGCAGAAGTAGTGCCTTTTTTGCATTTAATAACTTTTATAGTATATAAATGTTTATTAAGTAATTTTTTTATTGAACACAAATTTATTGCATTGCTTAAAGAAATGAATAATAAACTAATGAGAAAAATTGCAAAGGTTTTAGGAAATAAAAAAGAAATTCAATTAGAAAAGGATGTTACTTCTGCCACACTCTGTATATATATATCATAGTATTGACAAGGCCATTAGATACTATTACACACCATTGGTCACAATGTACTTCCAATTCTAAGGCGGTGAACTGGCAGAAACGTTAGCACACCAGGCAACATGCTTAGTAGTATGTCGTCTGTCTTTATGTTCTGAGTTCAAATTCTGCCAAGGTTGACTTTGCCTTTCATCCTTTCGGGGTTGATAAATAAAATACTAGTTGTATACTGGAGTCAAGCTAATCGACTGGCCCCGCTACCCAAAAATTTTGGGCCTTGTTCCTAGATTAGAAAACAATGCACTTCCAATTTTGTCTTGATTGCACAATTCTTTTCTATCTTGACCCAAATTTCTTGGCCAAATCAACTTCCCATCATTGTGGAGGCCTTCCAAATAGCTTTTTCCAACCTCAAGGACACCACTCAGCATTTGTATGGGGCCTCCAGTTTTCTTGACCCTTGTAACATGCCTGGCCCAGCAGAACTTATGTTTTCAATACTCTGCGATCATACTGTTCACTCCACTCCATTCTCAAATTACATGTGTGTGTGTGTGCGTGAGCATGTGTGTGCTTACATGTGTATAACACACACACACATAACACATACATACATACACACATACACACACACACATATATATGCGGATATTCTTGCACACCCACATGTGCACATGCATATATGAATGATTTAAAATGTGTGTATATCTGTATATATATATATATATATATATATATATATATATATATATATATATATATATATATATATATCCAAGGTTGAGGAGGGTATTGGATTTAACCAAACCCAAAAAGATACAGGTAATACCGAGTAAGTGCTGTATACCGAATAGTTATGCCCCAGTCGTATGAACAGGATTGGGGATTATAAGTCGTGTATTAGCGTGTGTATGTATAAATATATAAAAAGATAAAGAGAGCAATGGTAAAGTTGGAAATATATTTTATGGATAGAGTCTTACAGCTGTAAGACTCTATCCATAAAATATATTTCCAACTTTACCATTGCTCTCTTTATCCTTTTATATATTTATACATATATATATATATATATATATATATATATATATATATATTATATATGTGTGTGTGTATATACATAAATATATAGAGATATATATACATGTATATATATATGTATGTATATATATATATATATATATATATATATATATATATATACATACACACACACACACACACACACACACATACATGCATATATATGTTTTTGGGGGCTAATACAGTAGGTATCAGTTGAAGGAATCAGTTGTAGTAATCATGTCTTCTCAGAGGTTTCAATTTTGGTATAGTTCCTATGACTGGATGCCCTACCTAACACCAATCACTTTACAAAGTATTCTGAGTATGTTCTTCATGGCACCAGCACCAGAGATCCTGTTGAGTTGCATAAAATTAGTTCATAGTTTATTTTAGAAAAGGGGGCCAGTATTTTACAGCAGAGAGTGAAAATGGGTTATTTTGATGTTCATGCATCCTTTGATGACCCAAATAAAGTGAATTTACACCTAAGCCATAGAAACTATGCCAAAATAGACATTGGTGCATGAGATGATTCTTCAACTCATCAGGCACTGTCCAAATCATGCCAGCATTGTGGTTGGACATTAAATGATGATGATGAGGATGATGGGGAGACAGGGAAGACAGTCATAGCAGAGACAGTGGTGGAGGCAGATGAGGTGAAGGAGATGGGGGGGATGACAATGATGTTCTATGCTGGTGTCTTTAAATTGGCAAAGAAAAGGCCACATATTTACAAGAAGCCCTTCAGTGCATATTTAGTGGTCAGTTTATTAATAACAAAAGGTTGAGTTAGCAAAGCTAACCCTGAGTTCAACTTACAATGAAAAGAAGTGGAGGTAAATAGTGTAATTTATTCTGGAACTACCACATTGCTTAATATCAATTTCAAATTTTGGCACTAGGCCAGCAAGTTTGGGGAAGGGGAAAGTCAATTACAGTGACTCTAGTGTTCAACTGATACTTATTTTATTGCCCCCCCCTCCCCCCCAAAAAAAAGATGAAAGGCAATATTGACCTCAGCGGAATTTGAACTCAGAATATAAAGATGGATGAAATGGCACAAAGCATTTTGCCAGGCATGCTAACAATTCTGCCAGCTCGTATCCTTCACGTTGCTTAAAGTTAGACTTAAAACTATGGCACAAAGCCAAGGGATGTATAGTTAATGGTACCATCTCTAGTATATGCCTAATACATATCTATTATTCTTGAAAGGCAATAATCAACCAAGGTTGGATTACAACTTGAAATGGATTAGAGATAATACAAATTACTGTAAAATGTTTTTGGCTATTTTATTAACATTAAATGGACTAAGTGGATAGTAAATTGGTGTCAGACAAAATGCCTTGTGCTGTTTGGTTATGGCTTGTAATATTCTGTCAACCTTGGCTTTCATCCAAGTCAACTCTGGCTTTCATCCTATTTGGATTGATAAAATAGAATGCCAGTAAGAATTGGAGCTGATTTGATATATTCTCTACTAAAATATGAGGCCTGGAGATAATGCTATTAATTATTTAGTGTGTGAAAATTAGTGAAGTGTAATTGTTCAGTGTGTAAAGAAGAGGGAATAAGTCATCAGAAATGGTAGTGAAAAGTTAAATGCTAGCACAGGTGCAGGCATGGTTGTGGAGTAAGAGGTTTGTTTCCCAGCCACATAGTCCCACTGCATGGCACCTAGGGCAAGTGTCTTCTATGATAGCCTTATGCTGACGAAAGCCTTGTGAGTGAATTTGGTAGACAAAAACTGAAAGAAGCCTCTCGTATATATACACACATATATATATATATATATATATATATATGTATCTATATATTTATGTGCATGTGTCTTTGTGTTTGTGTTTGTCCCCACCACCATCACTTGACAACCAATGCTGCAAAAAGTATGTGAATCTGAGAGGGGAATATGTTGAATAAAATTATAACTGATCCTCCTGTATTTTCTTTTACCCAAAGCCAGGAATTTTGCAGCACCTCCTCATATATTTCGTTTTTAAGAGCTTACTCTAAAATAGAAAAAAATATATTTGCATGTTTCACTTAAGGATATTCTGTAACCAACCAAAACTGAATATTGAGGACAGCTGTGTAAAGAAGTGCCAATCACTAACGGTGGAGGGAATCTATGGAAGTAGACCCAGGAAGACACGAGATGAGGTGATGAAATATGAACTTCAGTTGTTGAGTTTCACAAAGGCATTGACAAGTGACCAAGGCTTCTGGTGATTTGCTGTCCCTGAGAAGATATGTTAAGCTAAGCGAATCACAGTCAATGCCTGTACCAGTGGCACATAAGAGGCACCAGTGCTGGTAATATATAGAAAGTACCTGTGCCAGTGACCAGTAAAAGGTACCCATGACAGTGTTATGTAAAAAAAACACTCAGTACACTCTGTAATGAGGTTGGTGTTAGGAAGGACATCCAACCATAGAAACCAAGTCAAAATAGACTGGAGCTTGACGCAGCTGTTTGGCTTACCATCTCTACTCAAACCATCTAACCTATGCAAGCATGGAAAATTAATGCTAAGTGATGATGATGATGATGATGATATTAATTCATTGGACAGGTTCATTTATAATGAATATGTGATGATAGGCACATAAAAACTCAACACATAGTCTACTGACTACTTGAAACATTATTTTAAATCGTGTAAGAACTCTCCATAAAACCAACATCAGATTGAATTTCAAGGAGACTAAATGAACATTAATAGAAACATGAAATGTCATCCTTTATGTTATAATGAACATTTATGTAAATTAAAAAGATTAATAAAACAACTAAAAAAAAAAAAAATTAGGTATTCTAGTACATTTAGGTAAGATAGAAAATATTTACAACCTAAGTATCAGAAAATATAAGGAATTAATTAGAAAAGAATTATGTTCCAGCTATAAACAAACTCCTTTATCTACATTAAATGACATTAATTTAGCTGGACTTAAGATCATAAAAGATCTTGAAATTGAAGATCATACTGAATCATAAGAACTAAAGGTACCACATGTGTGTGTGTGTGTGCGGGGGCGTGCACATGTGCATGCATGTGCGTGTGTGTGTGTAAATGAACTTTAGGTTAGTTGATATATGTTTGTGACACATTTTAACTTCTAAAGGTAAATTAACAACTGTTAGCATTGAAAAGAAATTCTCTCTTGTGGTAAAAAGTATAAAAACTTCTGGCACGTCAATATATCTGATTGAGGAAGGCTAAAGAGCCAGAAATGCATGTCTGGGAATCCAATGGGGAAAGCACTGACCAGATATGGTGTTCTTATACCTTTTAACATAGAAGAGAATTTACCTTTAGAAATTTTATATATGTCACAAACATATTTTTTACTAACCTAAAGTTTTTTTATTCCTAATAACTGCTTGGAGCTAATGCTGCTATATTTATCCTAACCAGGCAGTCCAATAGCAGAACTCAGTCACTAATGTTGACTGTAAACTGTTCATATATGTATGTGTATATATATATAAAGACAGGTATAGGAACAACAAGCAAGTGTACAAGTTTGACACTTGGGAAAAATGGGAAAATCTTTTACATTTTGAGCCTATGCTCTTTGACAGAAAGGAATAAGAGGAAATAAATAGAGAGAGAATGAAAATAAAACATGTATAGTTCAGCAATGATGAGTTTCTTTCAGTTTCCACCTAATGAATCCATTCACAAGAGGCTTTCATCAACTTGGGGCTATAGTAGAAGATACTTATCCAGAGTGTTCTACACACTGGGACTGAACCTGAGACCACATGGTTCACAGCCACTCTTGCACCCATAACGAAAAGAAAAGCTTGTTATTGTCATTGTCATTACTTTATGTCCACCATCCATGCAGACATAAGTTGGAAGGTCATCACCGTCTGAATTAGTTCATATTAGAAACACTACTCCCATATACTGGTGTTCATCCATGTCATCTGACAAGGTTTCTATGGTTTAATACCAAGAGCATATATTCCAGATGTGCTAGGTGTGTGCTGCACACTCATCGAAAATGGTAAATTCATTATAAATATTAACCATACTCATTAATTTAATCACAAATCTTAATGGAAAACTTTTGGTATACCCCTGCTTGAAATTTGGTGCCATTTGATATGGCAGCACACCCATCGCAACAACCACCATATGCCACTGCTTGATACCCTTTCTATCGCCAACTATTTTACAGAGTGTATTGAATGTATTTTCTCATGTCACTAACACTGAAGTGGTTTGAATAATCTTTGATAAAACAGCACTATATGTACCTTACAATTGTATGCTTTCTCTGCATTTACCATGTGTACCACATATTTTTGTGGCACCAACATAAGAATGGGAGTGCTTTGTATTCAGTAACTGTAGAGAGTACGAAGTAACCAAAGAGTGAGGAGAGGAATAACTGGTACTCTGTCAGTTACGATGACAAGAGTTTCAGTTGATCTGATCAACGGAACAGCTTGCTTGTGAAATTAATGTGCACTCCACAAACATGCATACCCTTAATACAGTTCCAGGGAGATTCAGCATGAGACAGAATGCAACAAGGCATTGTTGAAATACAGGTACAACTCATTTGAAATATCTTTGAAATACAGGTCGAACTCATTTTTGCCAGCTGAGTGGACTGGAGCAACATGAAATAAAGTGTTTTGCTCAACAACGCCCTGCTGGGAATTGAATTCATGACCTTATGGTCATGAGTTGAATACCCTAACCACTAAGTCATGCACCTTCACTGAGAAGAATAAGACAGAGAAATATCAGAAAGGGGCAGAAAAGGGTAAACAAGAGCATTAATGATAATTCTTGTCAAATAGGGCAAAGAGTGAAAAAAAACAAAAACTATAGTAGGCAGCTCACACACTCTACCAAAACTCTTCTAGTCATTGATTTAAGTTTAAATTCTGCAGTTGTCTACTTAGCTTTTTATTCTTTCCAGAGATCAATGAATTAAGCTCGGTTAACATACTGAGAGGTAATGTTCATCCCCATTTAAACATGGGTGTTCTGTTAGAACAAACTAGACTATGGTAGATACCAGGAGAGAAACTTTGGCTTTTGGTGTAAAATACACTTTTCTTTATATCACTAGCAGGGAGATAAATCCCCATCATTTCTAGTGCCGAGGCTATCAAATCACGTAATTTCAACCTTCCTTGGTCTCATCAATGATGGTTGCATGACTACTGGAGATAGCAGCTACTCATATAGAAAAACAGTGCCAGAACAGGTGCTGGTGTTGTGATTTGCCAATAAGCTTATTAAAAAATATATATTAGCAATTGAGGTAGAATTAATACTGGCATTGAATGTAAGCAGTGCGAGGAGCAGCCAATATAAGTAAGGGAGATAACTGCACTGGTGTTGTATTGGCATTTAAAGAAGGTTAATGAATATTTTGGGAGTGTGGTAGAGAATAATCTAAGAAGATATGGAAAAGAATTATGAGGTTTGATTTCAAGATAATGAATTTTATAGGTAGCATGACAAAAAATTGAGTCATGTGTCAATTGCTATATTACAAACTAACTTGACGCAGGATGGCTGAAGGAGAGTTGAAGACACTAAATTGATAACAATATTGCTACTGATGATGATGAAGATGACTATAGTTGTAGTGAGAATGGTGGTGGAGGGCTGGATGTGTTGTTGTTGTTGCTGTTGCTGTTGTTGTTGTTGGTGGTGGTGGCAGTGAGCATGATGATGATGAAGAAGAGGATGAGGAGGAAGAGGAAGATTAAGAAAAGAACGAAGATGAGCTGGAGGAGAAGGTTGAGGATGATGATGATGTACAACCGCCTCTTTCCAAAATCTTTGAGCACTTCATCAAAAGAGAATCAACATTGAATGTTTGAATATTTTATCCTCAAATAAAAGTGTTGTAATGAATCTCCATTTCAAGAATCACCAATTCACAAGAAACTTTCAAAGTAATTTTCAAATTCTATTTCTTTTGTTTGTTTTTTCTTCTTCTGTTTTGTTGTTTTAAAGTTTGAAAAGTTTGGGGGGAAAATATTCAGAATGTCATATTTTTTCTGTTTTCATCTTCTTTAACTCTTCTCTCTCCTTAATTAAAATGGTTTAGAATTGTTGTTATTCATGATTTTTGTTGCAGACACTATCGTGTAGTTATTGCTAGTTTCTGAATTATTCTTAGATCTCAAGTGAACAGGAATTAATCCCATGACCCATTTCTCAGCATTTTTGATTTTTTTTTGATTTTCGGTAAAGCGCCACAGAGTCTTTTACATTTCTTCGAAGGAATTAATGTATGTGATTTTTTGTTTATAATTTTCTTTTAAACTCTGTGTGTGCCTATGTGTGTGTATGTATGTGTGTGTGTGTGTGTGTGTGTGTGTGTGAACGTGTAGGTATATGTGTATGGGTGAGTAATTATTGTCTTTCTTTTCTGTTTTTGCTCTTGTTATTGTTCTTACTTTGATTATTAATAATATGGTGCATCATTTGGTAAAAATTTCCAAGTAAATGGAATTTAATTAGCTTAATTAGCCAAAATATTCTTCTTGTAAAACATTTGAAATGCAATAAAGATAGCCATAACTAAAAACATCACAGAAATTCGCTGTTTTATTCAGCAATCAGATTAAAAAGGAAGAATTTAAACAAAAAAGAAAAAAATCAGCATACAGCAACAACAACAAAACAAAACAAAAAACCTTTAAAAAATGAAAACATTTGAGATTAAAAGAAAAATAATTGCCAGAAAAAATCAACAACAACTACAACAAAAATATGTTAATTTTGAAATGGTTTTCTGTGACAGACGAAATTTCATTGCAATCTTTTGTATTCACATGGTATGGGTAGAAAGTAGCGTTGTGGTTATAAAGCATTGCAATAATTCGATCATTGAAACCTTACATTCATTAGACAAATAAAAGGGGCAGGAAAAAGAAGGAAAAAAAATAAATACAATTATTTAAAAACAGACAACAAAAACTAAAACAAAGATTCGAAATAGAAAACTTTTTTTAAAGCATCATAGTTGGGTCATAGATTTTATTCTGTATAAACACACAGACACACATACACACACTACATAAAAAGAAAATATCACATCAAACACACATATATGCATAGATATTTCTCACACCGCACACACACACACACACACACACATACAAAAAAACTCTATGTAGCTGAATTTTGATGGTGAGGATATATATATATTGCACCATTTAAAAAAAATAATTTTGTCATACTGTAAGAACATGGGAGTGAATTAGAAGAAAAGTTAACTTCAGAAAGGTTGCCTTGTGGTATGTGTTACAACCCTCTGAGCTCCAAGTTCAAAATCCTTTTGATGTCACCTTTGCCTTGTCAACATCATTATCATCATCCTCATCATCATCCTCATCATCATCATTTGAAGTCCACTTTTCCACATGGGTCAAGCAGAGTTTCTTTGAGGCAGATTTTCTACAAGTGGATTCTCTTTCTGTCGCCAACCCTTTCTGCCGCTAACCTTTTCTGTCGCTATTCCTATGGATAGACATATTCTTACAGAATATTGGAAAGGAATGATACTGCTTGTATGACAGTGACACTCATTTACAATTATCATACAATACCAAGACATGAAAACACAAACACACATACACCCACACACAAACATATACATACATACTCTGTCTCTTTCACACACACATGTATGTGTGTATACATTTATACATACATACATGTGTGTGTGTGTGTGTGTGTGTGTGTGTGTGTGTGTATATATATATATATATATATATATATATATATATATATACATACATATATGTATATATATATATATATATATATATATATATATATTGACCGTTGACTGAACACTATTCAATTTTTTTTCTCCGTGTTTTTCTCCTTGTCTCCGTATTCTTTCTGTTGAAGAGCGTAGCTCGAAACGTCAAAGACTTTCCGTATTCCCGAGCGTCATACTAATATATACTTTTGTTATTTACACCACCTGTCCTCGTCTGTTGTTATTATTTGTATATTCTCCTATATATATATACATACATACATACATACATACATACATACAAGCTTCTTTCAGTTTCTGCCTGCAAAATCCACTTACAAAGCTTTAGTCAACCTAGAGCTATAGGTGAAGACACTCACCGAAGGTGCCACACTGTGAGACTGAACCCAGAACCATGTGGTTGAGAAGCTAACTATTTACCATACTGCCACACCTGCTACTTAATTTACCAAGTTTTGTGGGGTTAATAAATAAAGTGTCAGACATGTTTTGTGGATCAATGGAATTGTGGGGGCATCAGATGAGATATCTTGTAGTATATGTCAACGTATTTACCTGAGTTCAAATTCTACCCAGGGACTCAAATGTCGCAGACAGTCAGAGTTAATCACCCGACAACGGATTCTAAAAACAATGAGCAGCACGAAGCAGTATCTGATAAAGAATATGCCAAGGGAAATAACTCTTAGTCACTCCACAGGCTTCATCTCCCTCTGTACTTGAACTACTGCATGTGCAAGTGTGTGTGTGTGTGTGTGTGTGTGTGTATGTGTGTTCAAAAATATTAATGAACACACAAAATTTGAAGTGGAGCACTCAATAACACTCACCAACTCCTTATCTCTGCTTCATTTTGAACTCAAAATCACTGAGAATGGATCCATCTCCATTAACTTTTACAGAAAATTAGCATGCAGGTGCCTATATATAATTTATCCCTGCCCATGAGACCGAGAATGGCTAATATTAGAAATGAGATTCACAGGGTACACAGTAAATGCAGCATATTAAGAAGTAATACATCTCAATGCTTCTAAAAACAAACTTTGTATACCAACATTGTATAATCCTGAAAATTCCTGATGGAGAATGATTATCCATATTCTTTCACTAAACACGAGGACGTCACAAGACCACCCAAATGAATCCACACATCCAATGGTGTTTTTTTGAAACTGGCACATTTTCATGAAAAAGCTAAAACTGCAATCTGCCATGTGATCCATAGTGAGGGATTGAATATATGACTGGTCCACTCCAGCCCTTCACTAAAGAGGGTCTTGAATAAAATCAAACCAAGATAAAACATAACTATCTAGCTGAATTTTGATGGTGAGGATATATATATATATTGCACCATTTTAAAAAAAATAATTTTGTCACACTGTAAGAACATGGGAGTGAATTAGAAGAAAAGTTAACATCAGAAAGGTTGCCTTGTGGTATGTGTTACAACCCTCTGAGCTCCAAGTTCAAAATCCTTTTGATGTCACCTTTGCCTTGTCAACATCATTATCATCATCCCCATCATCATTATTTGAAGTTCACTTTTCCACATGGGTCAAGCAGAGTTTCTTTGAGGCAGATTTTCTACAAGTGGATTCTCTTTCTGTCGCCATATACTACAAGATATCTCATTTGATGCCCCAACAATTCCATTGTAACAGAAAGTAACGGAAAGTAACGGAAAGTAACGGTCCGTCAGATCGATTATTATCTACCTATCTACCCATCTAAACCATTGTATTAATTGACCAGCCAGCGATATCGCATACGGTGGGGTGCTGTAGCTGGTGGTGGCAGCAGGAGCAGTGACAATTATTTATTCACTCATTTACTCAATTATGTAAACCAATGATAGCTAGGTAGAGTTATTAACCTTAGGACCATACCCTCCCTTATTATCCCTATAGTAATTAACGCCCCTTGTTTTAACTGAACTGAGAATAAATATATATATATATATATATATATATATATATATATATATATATATATATATGTGTGTGTGTGTGTGTGTGTATGTTGGTATATATGTATATGTGGATGTGTGTGTATGCATGTATATACATAAGGATGGTGATTTTTTTATTTATTTATCCTTATTACTATTATTATTATCTGCTTATAGTCTTCTTAAAAGTCTACCAATTTAATTCTATTGTCATTTCATTAAGAATTTTACCCCCTCAGTGTGAGTATAAAGTTGAATTAAGAGATGTGTGCTTGTGCGCGTGCATGTGTATATACATACATGCACGCATGAGTGTGAGTATGGGGAGATATACATAGCATGTGTGTGTGTGGGGGGTGTACGCAAGCAAGCTAGTACTAGCATCTTAACCGGTTAGTGTCTATCCAACCGTAGCTAAGCGTAGACAGTTTAAAACAATAGTTGCCCAATTGGAAGGATGGAAGTTAACAGTAGTAATTAACCCTCCCCCACTAGCAGCAGAATGGTCGAGCCGTTGGAAGAAGCAACAGGATATCCTACACCGTAAAGTTTGAAAGTTTGGCATATTATTATTGTTGTTGTTGTTGTCATCATCATCATCACTGTTATTGCTACCAGAACATTAATAACTCGTGTAAAATGAACTTCCACATAGACCCTTCCAAAATATATAGAAATGACACACACACACTCAGCAAAACTTCCTTTTTAAAAAACACTTACAGTTTTCTAGATACGGCAGTGGTGGAATGCCTGTGTATAAATACTTGTATATATACACATGTGAGTAAGGGAACATCCGAGTAAGGTTATGCACATGAACCCACACACATATATATATGCATTGGAGTGTCTAGAGCTATTTATAATGTTTGTAGGCTCTTTGTGTGCCTTATATTTTTAAGGGTTTTTTTTATATACTTTTACATTTCTCATATGCTATACTTTCATTTTTCATTTATGTATTTTTTATTATTATTATTATTTTTTCCTGCTGTACCCTTATTTTTAATTTTATTTTTTATTTTTATTTCTATCTTATTTTTGCTATTGTTTTTGTTTTTGTCTCTACTACACCTCTGTTTTTACCTCTTGCTCTATATTTGTATGAAACCCTTTGTGAATCTCTGAAGAGGCCTAGCGGTTCGGGCATGTAACCCCATTTCAACATGTCATCCGAGAATCACTCCGGCAAGAAATATTCGGATAGAATGGGGCATGCTAAAGCTAGGCCGAAACAGCTGTAAGATTAAACTTCTGTTCATTCTCTAATTTCTTATGTACTTTGTACTTCTATATGTAAACCCGGTTGGCAAAATAACATGGTTTGTCATAAACACCTGTACTTTGGTTTTTTCTATTTTTGTCACTTTAGCTATGAATTAAATTAATGAATTCAATGGGATACACTGTCTGCAAGTAGTGAGGTTCAGCATATTATCCTCCACATGTCAGTATGTATGTATATGTGTATATATATATACATATCCATCTATGTATCACACTTAATGTAAATACAATGCAAAAACCAAGTTTACAGCCGTATTCATTCAGAGATAATATCTCTTATGGATGGGTTGTGTTTAAAAATACAATATTTATTGGAAGGTGACAAAAATCGTCCCAGCAGTGGCTAGTGAAAACAGTAGATGCATTTCTGCTTCATTGAATGCTGTCAATAGCATGTATTTACAGTCAACTGCATGCTAAAACAAAATCTGTTGCTACTGATATGTAGGAAAACAAAGAATAAACAATCACTGGTATTGTGAAGAGCTGCCTGGCTGAATAAAAATCTGGTATATGTGAAAGAAGCAGTATTAGAGTAAAATAGCCATCTATTAAATTATGCATGTGTGTGTCATCATGACGCGTGACAGTGGTAAATAAGAGTCACCATCATACAAATTGTGCAGCTCATTTCAATTCCAGTCTTCCGTGGAAAGGAAACATGGTCACTGGAAACAAGTGAGGATCGGTAAGAGGAAGGGAATGTAGCAGTAGAAAATCTACTTTACTGACACAGATAGATAGACAGACAGACAGACAGGTGGATAGTCATCATCGTCATCATCCTCATCATTTTGCATTCACTTTTCTTGTTCACATGGGTTAGACAAATTATTATAATCCAAGTCAGTTTTTATTCAGAATTGTAGCCCTTCTAGATAGGTCAGAGAACCACATCACATTCATATATTCCAATTTTGGCATGATTCAAGAACTGGATGTTTTTTCTGACACCAGCCACTTTACAGAATGAACCGACTGCATTTTATCATGGTACCAACATGAGTGATTCCAAGCACATAAAATACAACCTTTCTCATTGTAAGTTTGTGTCGAATTACATTGAAGTGTCAAGTATCTAACAAGTGCAAGTGCACAAGTGACAAAGTAAAGTTAGCCACTTAGTAGAGTGCTTGAAGTTTGGTATCGATAAAAACAGAACAGACTTTTTGATCAACTTGATATATCACATGTTACTGTTCAGAGCAGGAGAGTGAATACATTTAGTTTAGAATCCCGGTGAAAAGACTTGAACTATAGTCAGATCACATGGTCTTTCTTTTGCGGTAGCAATGAAAATAATTCATAGCTTCTCAGTAGTGTTCTGATCATGCACATAGAAAGTTTGTAACTGTGGTAAATTTGTGAACATCATATTCCTATACACACTCTCATTCATATGTTGTTGTTGGCACTCTGTCGCTTGCGACGTCGAGGGTTCCAGTTGATCCGATCAACATAACAGCCTGCTCGTGAAATTAACGTGCAAGTAGCTGAGCACTCCACAGACAGTGACACAGTGTGACAAGGCTGACCCTTTGACTTACAGGTACAACAGAAACAGGAAGAAAGAGTACAGCAGGGTTCGCCACTATCCCCTGCCGGAGCCTCGTGGAGCTTTAGGTGTTTTCGCTCAATAAACACTCACAATGCCCGGTCTGGGAATCAAAACCGCGATCCTATGACCGCGAGTCCAATGCCCTAACCACTGGGCCATTGCGTCTCCACTCTCATTCATATATGTATACATGTACACACACACACACAATCACATACATATATATGTATGTATTTTTATTAAAGCTGCAAAAACATCACAAAAAACTGTTACTAACAATTTCACATATCCATTTGTCGGACAGTTGCGATCAAAACTGTTACACAAAGTTTCACATTCCCAGTCTGTCCAATGAACGGGAATATGAAACACTGAGTAACAGTTGTTTGTGATGTTTTTGCAGCTTCAGTAAAAAAGCATATTACTTTACCTCTTGTATTCGAGTACTATTTTTTCCACCTTGTTTTGCATTTGTGCTTACTCATTTATTTTTGTATGTATGTACAAAAATACATATGTAATTATATATATTTTTACATACACACACACACACACACACACACACACACACACACACACAAATGTTTTTAGTTTGTTTTGAAATCAGAATAATGCAATTTATAAAAATGAAACAGATTGATAATTTTTACCTAGTATTTCAACATTTCTGGGTTAGGACCAATTCCTCGGGAAATCTTTGGAGAAATTTCCGTTAGTTTCCGTTACTTTCCGTTAGATTTCATTAGTTTCCGTTACTTTCCGTTGTGCTATAGGGCTCCTTATATGTGCCGCCCAGGATGTGCCACCCTCATAAGTGTGTCATAGGGCTCCCCATATGTGCCACCCAGGATGTCACCCTTGTAAGTGTGGCATAGGACTCCCCATATGTGCCGTTAGTTCCCGTTACTTTCCGTTAGTTTCCGTTAGTTCCCGTTACTTACCGTTAGTTTCCGTTACATACCGTTAGTTCCCGTTACTTTCCGGCAGTTTCCGTTACTTACCGTTACTTTCCGTTAGTTTCCGTTCCTTTCCGTTAAATGGGGAGCCCATGGCACACTTTCGAGGGTGGCACATATGGGGAGCCCAATGGCACACTTACGAGGGTGGCACATCATTGGCGGCACACCTTGGGCGGCACACCCTGGGCGGCACATATGGGGAGCCCAATGGCACACTTTCGAGGGTGGCACATCATTGGCGGCACTTATGGGGTGCCCAATGGCACACTTTCGAGGGTGGCACATCCTGAGCAGCACATATGGGGAACCCAATGGCACACTTAGGAGGGTGGCACATATAGGGAGTCCAATGGCACACTTTCGAGGGTGGCACATATTTAGCGGCACATCCTGGGTGGCATTCGTTTTCCTAACATTAACCCTAACCCTAGGCCTCAACCTAATCCTAACCTTAACCCTAACCCTAACCCTAGCCCGAACATTAACCCTAACCCTAGCCCTAACCCTAACATTAGGTGGAGAGCAAGGCGGTAGCAGGCGGAGAGCAAGGAGTTAGCAGCTGGTGGAGAGCAAGGAGATATCAGCGGGTGGAGAGCAAAGCGGTAGCAGGTGGAGTGCAAGGCGTTAGCAGCGGGTGGAGAGCAAGGCGGTAGCACGTGGAGAGCAAGGAGTTAGCAGCGGGTGGAGAGCAAGGTGATAGCAGCCGGTGGAGAGCCAGGCGGTAGCAAGTGGAGAGCAAGGCGGTAGCAGATGGAGAGCAAGGAGTTAGCAGCGGGTGGAGAGCAAGGAGATAGCAGTCGGTGGAGAGCAAGGCGGTAGCAAGTGGAGAGCAAGGAGTTAGCAGTGGGTGGAGAGCATCAAACATTCCAGAGCATCGTTTTCCTTTCCGTAATTTTCCGTTATTTTCCGTTAGTTTCCGTTATTTCTCGTTAGTTTCCGTTAATTTCCGTTACTTTCCGTTACTTTCGGATACTTTCCGTTACTTTCCGTTATTTTCCGTTAGTTTCCGTTATATTCCGTTAGCGGCACATATGGGGAGCCCTATGGCACACTTAGGAGGTTGGCAGATCATGAGAGGCACATATGTAGAGCCATATGGCACACTTACGAGGGTGGCACATCATTGGCGGCACACCCTTGGCGGCACACCCTTGGCGGCACACCCTTGGCGGCACACCCTTAGCGGCACATATGAAGAGCACAGTGGCACACTTACGAGGGTGGTACATCATTGGCGGCACACCCTGGGCGGCACATATGGGGAGCCCAATGGCACACTTTCAAGGGTGACACATTTTTAGCGGCACATCCTGGGTGGCATTCGTTTTCCTAACATTAACCCTAACCCTAGGCCTTAACCCTAACCCAAACCCTAACCCCAACCCTAACCCTAGCCGTAACCCTAACATTAGGTGGAGAGCAAGGCGGTAGCAGGTGGAGAGCAAGGAGTTAGCAGCGGGTGGAGAGCAAGGAGATAGCAGCGGTTGCAGAGCAAGGCGGTAGCAGGTGGAGAGCAAGGAGTTAGAAGCGGGTGGAGAGCAAGGAGATAGCAGCGGGACGAGGGAAAGGCGGTAGCAGGTGGAGAGCAAGGAGTTAGCAGTGTGTGGAGAGCATCAAACATTCCATAGCCCTAACCCTAACATTAGGTGGAGAGCAAGGCGGTAGCAGATGGAGAGCAAGGAGTTAGCAGCTGGTGGATAGCAAGAAGATAGCACCGTGTTGAGAGCAAGGCGGTAGCAGGTGGAGAACAAGGAGTTAGCAGCTGGTGGATAGCAAGAAGATAGCACCGTGTTGAGAGCAAGGAGGTAGCAGGTGGAGAGCAAGGAGTTAGCAGCGGGTGGAGCGCAAGGAGATAGCAGCGGGTGGAGAGCAAGGCGGTAGCAGATGGAGAGCAAGGAGTTTGCAGCGGGTGGAGAGCAAGTAGGTAGCAGGTGGAGAGCAAGGAGTTAGCAGCGGGTGGAGAGCAAGGAGATAGCAGCGGGAGGAGAGCAAGACGGTAGCAGGTGGAGAGCTAGGAGTTAGCAGCTGGTGGAGAGCAAGGAGATAGCACCGGGTGGAGAGCAAGGAGGTAGCAGGTGGAGAGCAAGGAGTTAGCAGCGGGTGGAGCGCAAGGAGATAGCAGCGGGTAGAGAGCAAGGCGGTAGCAGATGGAGAGCAAGGAGTTTGAAGCGGGTGGAGAGCAAGGAGGTAGCAGGTGGAGAACAAGGAGTTAGCAGCGGGTGGAGAGCAAGGAGTTAGCAGCGGGTGGAGAGCAAGGAGCTAGCAGCGGGAGGAGAGCAAGGTGGTAGCAGGTGGAGAGCAAGGAGTTAGCAGCTGGTGGAGAGCAAGGAGATAGCACCGGGTGGAGAGCAAGGAGGTAGCAGATGGAGAGCAAGGAGTTAGCAGCGGGTGGAGAGCATGGAGATAGCAGCGGGTGGAGAGCAAGGCGGTAGCAGATGGAGAGCAAGGAGTTTGAAGCGGGTGGAGAGCAAGGAGGTAGCAGGTGGAGAACAAGGAGTTAGCAGCGGGTGGAGAGCAAGGAGTTAGCAGCGGGTGGAGAGCAAGGAGCTAGCAGCGGGAGGAGAGCAAGGTGGTAGCAGGTGGAGAGCAAGGAGTTAGCAGCTGGTGGAGAGCAAGGAGATAGCACCGGGTGGAGAGCAAGGAGGTAGCAGATGGAGAGCAAGGAGTTAGCAGCGGGTGGAGAGCATGGAGATAGCAGCGGGTGGAGAGCAAGGCGGTAGCAGGTGGAGAGCAAGGAGTTAGCAGCGGGTGGAGAGCAAGGAGATAGCAGCGGGTGGAGAGCAAGGCGATTGCAGGTGGAGGGCAAGGAGTTAGCAGCGGGTGGAGAGCAAGGAGCTAGCAGCGGTTGGAGAGCAAGGCGGTAGCAGGTGGAGAGCAAGGAGTTAGCTGCGGGTGGAGAGCAAGGAGATAGCAGCGGGTGGAGAGCAAGGAGGTGGCAGGTTTAGAGCAAGGAGTTAGCAGCGGGTGGAGAGCAAGGAGATAGCAGCGGGTGGAGAGCAAGGCGGTAGCAAGTGGAGAGCAAGGAGTTAGCAGCGGGTGGAGCGCAAGGAGATAGCAGCGGGTGGAGAGCAAGGCGGTAGCAGATGTAAATTCAATTGTAACTCAATATAAATATAGTTATGAAAAATTCCCATGTTTATGGGGTTCAAATCTTTTCGTGAGTAAATGTGAAGTTTTTAGAATATTTCAATTAATTACAAAACTTAAATCATTTTAACTCTAAAAAATTTTTGATGAATTTGCTTAAAAATTCAATTGGCTTCAATGTGCAATAGGCCTCCCCATATGTGCCGCTTAGGATGTGCCACCCTCGTAAGTGTGCCATAGGGCTCCCCATATTTGCCGCCCAGGATGTGCCACCCTCGTAAGTGTACCACCCTCGTAAGTGTGCCATAGGGCTCCGCATATGTGCCGCCCAGGATGTGCCACCCTCGTAAGTGTGCCATAGGGCTCCCCATATATGCCGCCCAGGATGTGCCACCCTCGTAAGTGTGCCATAGGGCTCCCCATATGTGCCACCCTCGTAAGTGTGCCATAGGGCTCCCCATATGTGACGCTTAGGATGTGCCACCCTCGTAAGTGTGCCATAGGGCTCCCCATATGTGCCGTCCAGCATGTGCCACCCTCGTAAGTGTGCCATAGGGCTCCCCATATGTGCCGCCCAGGGTGTGCCACACTAACACACACACACTTCCCGTTACTTTCCGTTAGTTTCCGTTACTTACCGTTAGTTCCCGTTACTTTCCGTAAGTTTCCGTTAGTTCCCGTTACTTTCCGTTAGTTCCCGTTACTTTCCGTTAGCTTCCGTTAGTTTCCGTTACTTTCCGTTAGTTTCCGTTACTTTTCGTTAGTTTCCGTTACTTTCCGTTAGTTTACCTTATTTCCCGTTAGTTTCGGTTACTTTTCGCTAGTTTCCAATACTCCCCATATGTGCCGCCAAGGATGTTCCACTCTCGTAAGTGTGCCATAGGGCTACCCATATATGCCGCTCAGGATGTGCCACACTCCTAAGTGTGCCATAGGGCTCCCCATCCGAGAGTGGCACATCTAGGAACCCCTATGGCACAGTTCCGAGAGTGGCACATCCTGGGTGGCACACCTGGGGGCCCTATGGTTAGGGTTAGGGATAGGGCTAGGGTTAGGGATTGGGTTAGGGCTAGGATTAGGGTTAGAGCTAGGGTTAGAGCTAAGATTAGGGTTAGAGCTAGGATTAGGGTTATATTTAGAGTTAGGGTTAGGGTTAATGTTAGGGTTAGGGTAGAGTTAGGGTTGGGGTTAGGGCTAGGTTAGAGCTAGGGTTAGGGTTAATGTTAGGGCTACCTTGACCCCTGACATTTGACCCTTGGCCCCTGACCTTTGACCTGTGACCCCTGACCTTTGACCCCTGACTTTTGCTCCTGACCTTTCACCTTTAGCCCCTGACCTTTGACCCTTGGTCCCTGGCTCCCTATATGTGCCGCCCAGGATGTGCCACCCTCGTAAGTGTGCCATAGGGTTCCCCATATGTGCTGCTTAGGATGTGCCACCCTCGTAAGTGTGCCATAGGGCTCCCCATATGTGCCACCCTCGTAAGTGTGCCATATGGCTCCCCATATGTGCCGCTTAGGATGTGCCACCCTCGTAAGTGTGCCATAGGGCTCCCCATATGTGCCGCCCAGGATGTGCCACCCTCGTAAGTGTGCCATAGGGCTCCCCACATGTGCCGCTCAGGATGTGCCATCCTCGGAAGTGTGCCATAGGGCCCCCATATGTGCCGCCCAGGATGTGCCACCCTCGTAAGTGTGCCATAGGGCTCCCCTTATGTGCCACACTCCTAAGTCTGCCATAGGGCTCCCTATATGTGCCATCCTCGTAAGTGTGCCATAGGGCTCCCCATATGTGCCGTTAGTTCCCGTTACTTTCCGCTAGTTGCCGTTAGTTCCCGTTACTTCCGTTAGTTTCCGTTACTTACAGTTAGTTTCCGTTAGTTCCCGTTAGTTTCCGTTAGTTCCCGTTACTTTCCGTTAGTTTCCGTTAGTTTCGGTTACATTTCGTTAGGTTCCAATACTCCCATTATGTGCCGCCAAGGATGTACCACACTCGTAAGTGTGCCATAGGGCTCCGCATATGTGCCGCCAAGGATGTACCACCCTCGTAAATGTGAGATTGGGCTCCCCATATGTGCCGCCAAGGATGTGCCAACCTCGTAAGTGTGTCATAGGGCTCCCCATATGTGTCGCCCTGGATGTGCCACCCTCGTAAGTGTGCCATAGGGCTCCCCATATGTGCCGCTCAGGATGTGCCACCCTCGGAAGTGTGCCATAGGGCTCCCCATATGTGCCGCCCAGGATGTGCCACCCTCATAAGTGTGCCATAGGGCTCCCCATATGTGCCACCCAGGATGTGTCACCCTTGTAAGTTTGCCATAGGGCTCCCCATATGTGCCGTTAGTTCCCGTTACTTTCCGTTAGTTTCCGTTACTTTCCATTAGTTTCCGTTAGTTCCCGTTACTTTCGTTAGTTTCCAATACTCCCCATGTGTACTGCCAAGGATCTTCCACACTCGCAAGTGTGCCATAGGGCTCCCCATATGTGCCGCCAAAGGGATAGGGCTAGGGTTAGGGATTGGGTTAGGGCTAGGATTAGGGTTAGAGCTAGGTCTAGGGTTAATGTTAGGGTTAGGGTAGGGTTGGGGCTAGGGTTAGGGCTAGGGTTAGGGCTAGGTCGAGGGTTAATGTTAGGGCTATTTTGAGCCCTGACCTTTGACACTTGGCCCCTGACCTTTGACCCTTGGTCCCTGGCTCCCCATATGTGCCACCCTCGTAAGTGTGCCATAGGGCTCCCCATATGTGCCGCTTAGGGTGTGCAACCCTCGTAAGTGTGCCATAGGGCTCCCCATATGTGCCACCCTCGTAAGTGTGCCATAGGGCTCCCCATATGTGCCACCCTCGTAAGTGTGCCATAGGGCTCCCCATATGTGCCGCCCAGGATGTGCCACCCTCGTAAGTGTGCCATAGGGCTCCCCATATGTGCCGCCCAGGCTCTGGAATGAAAACGAGGCTGTGGATTGAAAATGAGGCTCTGGAATGAAAACGAGGCTCTGGATTGAAAACGAGGTTCTGGAATGAAAACGAGGCTCTAGATCGAAAACGAGGCTCTGGATTGAAAACGAGGCTCTGGAACGAAAACGAGGCTCTGGAATGAAAACGAGGCTCTGGATTGAAAACGAGGCTCTGGAATGAAAACGAAGCTCTGGATTGAAAACGAGGCTCTGGATTGAAAACGAGGCTCTGGATTGAAAACGAGGCTCTGGAATGAAAACGAGGCTCTGGATTGAAAACGAGGCTCTGGATTGAAAACGAGGCTCTGGAATGAAAACGAGGCTCTTAATTGAAAACGAGGCTCTGGAATGAAAACAAGGCTCTGGATATTCAAGAGAAATAACTGAACGACTTACCAGTATTATCCGTTTTCTTTAAACTGTTTATAAATAAATCACACACGTGTTTTGTTTTTTTTCTAAAACAGCATGCGACGGAAGGAGAGAACTTTGTCGATGGAAATGATAATGAAATTCAACAGATATTTATTAGATATTTATTCAAGGGCCAACATGCAGTTCTAGAAATTCACCTACTCAACATTATACACTTCAGAAATGGTAGCCAAAAAATAAACAAATGTTTTTTTTCTTTTGGGATTGAATTCCACTGTAGAAATTCATGTAGATAAGATGAAAATAATTCATCCGATGTCCCTGGCTAAGAGAACACTCATCTACAATGTGTTTTTGCATTATATCTTTGCACCAGCAGTAGATAAGCAACACCAGATTGTAGAGTGGAATATGGCTCCTTTCAAAGAATGATCTGTAATGAACAGGTTTCTTTTTTTTTACAGTGTTTACAGTACCATTCTTTTCCATCAATTCTGTCACCACATGTAACAAGTCCGCATGGTACTAGACAATCGTCGCAGGTAAACTTATTCCTAATAAGCCGACGGCGCGCACACCATTCCAGCATTCTGTGTCTTGAACTGCTGCATAACTCACTAATATTCCAATATTCCTCTAATATTAATTCACGAGTGAGTATTTCATTTTCAGGAACAATAAGTTGTTGTGCAGCCGGTCTTCCACGAGGCATTTTCGATCTCTCAGCCGGTACTATGATATTCAATGATGTGTGTGATTTATATATAAACAGTTAACTTTAATCAAATCACGTGTGTGAGTTATTTATAAACAGAGTAGTACGGATAATACTGGTAAGACGTTCAGTTACTTCCCTTGAATATTTCTATTTTTTTTTACACCCCTAAACTTGAAGATTACCCTATTTTCCATCTTATTGAGATAACAAACGGGAAGTGTATACTTTAAACTTAACACACCAAAAAGTACGAAAAATTAGACGTGACGTGCAAAACCATTTAACACCAGAAGTGAGCGGACCGCTGCCCTAAGAAAATAATGACCATCAAAATAAAGGGCCGGACGTTATTTCTCACGTCATGCAAATAAAATCAAAAAACCATGAATGGACAAGAGAGGAATATATTTCTATACTACACGCTTATTTCACAGCAGTGCTCTACCCACAGAACGAAAACACAACAGTATGTACATATAAAATCTGAAAGAAAATAACCAAGATTTGGATGTATCGATGAACCCTAACAAACTAGCCAACATAAGGAGATCATCATCATCATCATCATCATCATCGTCGTTTAACGTTCACTTTCCATGCTAGCATGGGTTGGACGATTTGACTGAGGACTGGTGAAACCAGATGGCTACACCAGGCTCCAATCTGATTTGGCAGAGTTTCTTCAACTGGATGCCCTTCGTAACGCCAACCACTCAGAGAGTGTAGTGGGTGCTTTTATGTGCCACCCGCACAAGAGCCAGTCCAGGGGCACTGGCAACGATCTCTCTCGAAAGTCTTTACACATGCCGCGGGCACAAGTGCCAGAAAGGCGATGCTGGGCACAGGTGCCTTCACGATTTCGCTTTCCCCAATAAGTCTTCGCAAGCTGAGTTTCATTTTAATGAAGGAGACGACGTTGGCATGGGTGCCAGTCGTCGAATTTAACTCGATTTCGATTTTACTTGCCTCAACAGGTCTTCGCAAGTGGAGTTTAGTGTCCAATGAAGGAAGGTACACATAAGTGGACTGGCTGAGGCCTTAGAATTAGGTCTCACTTGGCTTGCCGGGTTTTCTCACGCACAGCATTTGGCAGAGTTTCTACAGCTGGATGCCCTTCCTAACACCAACCACTCAGAGAGTGTAGTGGGTGCTTTTACATGCCATCGGCACAAAGGCCAGTCAGGCAGTACTGGCAACGACGACGCTCAAAATGGTGTATTTTATGTGCCACCCGCACAAGAGCCAGTCTAGGGGCACTGACAACGATCTCGCTCGAAAGTCCTTACAGATGCCGCAGGCACAAGTGCCAGAAAGGCGACGCTGGGCACAGGTGCCATCACGATTTTGATTTCGCTTGCCCCAATAAGTCTTCGCAAGCTGAGTTTCATGTCCAATGAAGGAGACGACGTTGGCATGGGTGCCAGTCGTCGAATTTAACTCGATTTCGATTTCACTTGCCTCAACAGGTCTTCGCAAGTGGAGTTTAGTGTCCAATGAAGGAAGGTACGCATAAGTGGACTGGCTGAGGCCTTAGATTTAGGTCTCACTTGGCTTGCCGGGTCTTCTCACGCACAGCATATTTCCAAAGGTCTCGGTCAGAAGACATCGCCTCGGTGAGGCCCAATGTTCGAAGGTCGTGCCTCACCACCTCATCCCAGGTCTTCCTGGGCCTACCTCTTTCACAGATTCCCTCAACTGCTAGGGTGTGGCACTTTTTCACACAGCTATCCTCGTCCATTCTCACTACATGACCATACCAGCGCAATCGTCTCTCTTGCACACCATAACTGATGCTTCGTAAGTTCATTTTGTCTCTCAAGGTACTAATACCCTGTCTAGTATGCACACTGACATTACACATCCATCAGAGCATACTGGCTTCATTCCTTGCGAGCCTACGTATGTCCTCAGCAGTCACAGCCCATGTTTCACTGCCATGAAGCATGGCTGTTCGTACACATGCGTCATACAGTCTGCCTTTTACTCTGAGTGAGAGGCCCCTTGTCACCAGCAGAGGTAAGAGCTCTCTGAACTTTGCCCATATATTCTCAAAAAAAAAAAAAAAAAAAAAAAATGGAAAAAGAGCACTTAAAAGGAAAAATACATCAGGAAAACATGGAAAGTGACCTCACAACAATGCCAAATAATGTCATAAGTACTGGAACGGTAAAATACAAAGACAGGCGTAACATGTACAACAAAAACGAAGTAACAAAAGACATCAAACCCAGACCGTAGGAATGCATAAGGATGTGCAAAATGCACTAAACCAGAACAGCACAGGCAAAAATATAAGGAATGTGGAACAAATTCTAAAAACTGGAAACAGTAAAGGTGGAATCCATGATTATGATACTCTAAAAATGAGTATTATCAAGGAATTAAAAGCCACAGATCTCAATATGGACCGCTGATTGTACCTCCCAAAAATTAAAGTTGATAATAAGACAACATCAATAATAAGTAACCTAAATCTGGCCATCACAAAACTAAAAGCAACAGAAACAAATGTCAATATGACCAGGTTAAATGATATATATGCAGCAGCCTCTGTGGCTACAAAATAAGCTGGATACTCTCTCAAACCCATCCAAACAGGAGTACCACAATTTAAACAAAATCTGTGGAAAAATAATATCCAGAAAAAAATAGAAAATAAAAGAAAGGATCTGTCAATCCTTGATGAAATTAGGAGGCAAACAATGCTACTAAGCAACGAAAAGAAAAAAAATACTAAGGAAATACAAAATTACAGAACAAGGTATACTTGAGGTAAAAGAACAGCTGAAGCAAAATATCCTTGCTAAAGCACAAAGAATTTGCTGGTATGAGAAATGCCAACAATTCTTTGAACAAAGCAAACAGTTCAACTCCAATCCAAAAAGATTCTGCCAAGAACTTGACCAAAGTAAAATAGAGATTAATGCAGCACCAACAGTAGAAGAAGTGGAAGAATTTTGGAAAGAAGTATGGTTGGTGAAGGAGCAACCTCAGAAAAGATCTTTCAAAATAACAAACACAGCATCTGAACAACTCTGGATTCCTATAACAAGAGAAGAGGTCACCCAGGCATGGCAAAAACTAAGCCACTGGGAGGCACCTGGGCATGACAAGATCCCCAATTTCTGATTAAAATATCTAACAGGAATACATAAGACGCTGGCCGAGAAATTCAATGAGATACTAGTAGAGCCAGAAACAATGCCTGAATGGCTCACAGAAGGGAAAACTATCCTAATTCCCAAATCCACTGAAACAGCAAACCCAGAAAACTACACACCAATAACTTGTCTCTCTACAATTTATACAGCTTTAACTGCAATAATATCACAGAGAATGGGCAAACATCTGGAAGAAAACAACATGTTTCCAGAAGAGCAGAAGGGATGCTGCAAGGGTTCGTTTGGCTGTAAAGATCAGTTATTGATCAATAAAGCCATAACTGAAGACAGTCAAAAGAAAGAGAAAGGTCTAAGCATGACTTGGATCGATTATCGAATGGCTTTTGACAGTTTTCCCACACCTGGATCCTGGAAACACTAGCCATGAACAAGGTAGTGCCAATAGTCATAAGCATATAAAACATTCCATGAATAAATGGCAAAAAGTGTACAACACCAGACAAAAGAGGAACTCATAAAAGCTAAAGCCATCCCTATTAGAAGAGGAATATTCCAGGGAGACGTGTTCTTTCCACTCCTTTTCTGTTTGGCACTGACACCTTTATCTGACATGCCAAGCAGAACTTGATGTGGATACAACTGTTAACGGCAAAACAATCAACCATCTCTTGTATATGGATGATCTAAAACTGTATGCTGCAAATGACAAACAACTGGAAACATTGCTACAGACAGTGCATGGATTTACCAGAGAAGTAAACATGAAATTCGGCTTAGAAAAATATGCCAAAAGTAACCTTGGAAAGAGGAAAACTAGTTAAGAGTAACAATATCACACCATCGCTTGACAACTGATGCTGGCATGTTCACATCCCTATAATTTAGTGGTTCAGCAAATGAGACTGATAGAATAAGTACTAGGCTTACAAAGAATAGGTCCTGGGGTCAATTAGTTCGACTAAAGGCAGTGCTCCAGCATGGCCACAGTCAAATGACTGAAACAAGTAAAAGAAAAAAGAAATAAGGAACAACAACTATGGATGGAGCTGATAGAACATTGAATGAAATGTAGTATTAAGTAACAACTGTTCACATTCTTAGTTCAAACCTTACCAGGATTGATTGTGTCTTTTATCCTTTCAAGGTCAGATTTTAGCACCAGATTTAATCAACTACCTCTTTTCTTCTTAAAGTCTTTGGCTTTAAACCAGTGTTGGAAACTATATTTATTACTGTAAAAACCCATGTAATTTACACAGGTGATTTTCAGGATAAAATTTGTTAAAAAAAGCTTCTACTCATGTAAAATCTGCACCCAAAGGTTTTCAGAATTGCTGGCATGGCCAGGTGGAAAAAGGTTTTCAATCTAGTTGTGTTTAGCATAATTTCACTAACTTATGATTAGATTTTATTAAATTTTCATCAAATAAAGATAATTTCTGTTTAACAAATATCACATTAAAAGCTATTAAATTACAAAGTGTTTGTGTTGTTTATAATAAACTTTATTTTACATTTCTTGCTCACAAGAGATTATGTCCAATCTTTAGCCTACTGTTGTATGTCTCCTCAAATCATGATCACAGGAAAAGTTAAGAATTATCAACAAAAACAAAGCTGATAAATACACACAGGTGTTGCAAATTAAGTTTAATTACCAATAAACATCAGCTTGGATGACACTTGACTCAACTGACAGAGGAAGATGACCGATCAAACTGATTATGTAAACAGAATTCTGATTGGTAGAAAGCATCTTCTTGTCTCAAGTTCTGATTTTTTGCCTACTCTTGTCAGAACCTTTGATATGGAGTATCAAAATTTTAATCCCTTTCACACTTATAAAATGTCAAGAAAACTTTAAAATTTGTCATTACCAGTATGGGCAGAACTTATGAATCGTTTACTGTGAAGGAGAAATTAAATATTGTTGAATATGCATTTGAACGTGGCAATAGAGCTGCTGGAAGGCATTTTAATGTTATTGAAACCAATGTTCGAAATTGGCATAAACAGTATGATAAACTTAAAACTGTGCCTAGTTATAAACATGCCAATAGAGGTAAATCTGCAAAATTCCCTAAGTTAGAGACTGAACTTTATCATTGGATATGTGACGAGGGTTTTGGTGTAATCACCACCAAAATAAGATTATGAGCTAGTCAGTTATTTAAGACAAAATATAGTGCTGATAGTGTGAACTTTAAAGCTTTGTTAAAACTGGTGCTATCATTTTATAAACCGTTATAACTTAAGTGTATGACATAGAACAACAATTGTGCAAAGACTTCCTGAAGATTATATACTCTTTTACTCTTTTACTTGTTTCAGTCATTTGACTGTGGCCATGCTGGAGCACCACCCTTAGTCGAGCAAATCGACCCCCAGGACTTATTATTTGTAAGCCTAGTACTTATTCTATCGGTCTCTGTTGCCGAACTGCTAAGTTACGGGGACATAAACACACCAACATCGGTTGTCAAGCAATGCTAGGAGGGACAAACACAGACACTCAAACATACGCACACACACACACACACATGTTTGTTTGCAATGTCCTGTACCCAGATATGCACCTATACATACAGGTGGATGTCGGTATGCACATACCTGTACGTATATATGCATATACTCATTTACTTTTGTTTTTATATATATATATATATATATATATATACATATATACGACGGGCTTATATACTCTTGTGAAGAAAAGTTGGCAAACTTTCAGAGTTATATTATCAAAGTTAGAAGAAAATATGATATTGAACCATCACACATCGGGAATGCAGACCAAACCCTGTTAACATTTGATTTGCTGTGGAAATGAAAAGAATAGATTCACTGTGATGCTAGCATGCTTGGGAGATGGAACAAAATTGCCATGATATGTTATCTTCAAAAGAAAGACATTGCCAAAGTTAAACTTTCCAAAAGGTATAATCATTGGAGTCTATGAAAAAGGCTGGATGGCCAAATCCAGCATGAAAGAATGGCTAAAATGTGGGGACGACATCCCAGTACCCTTGAACATAGTTTATTAGTTGAAAATGCCTGTATATTTTCACATAGTACATGACACATGCATCCTTAATGTAATTCTCAGGGAAATTCAGTATGTCACAAAATGTGGGTGGTAGTATTGGCATGACGATGAGGGTTGAAGTTGTTCCAATCAACAGAACAGCCAGCTCATGAAATTAACGTGCAAGTGGCTGAGCACTCCACAGACACATGCACCCTTAATGTAGTTCTCTGGGAGATTCAGCATGTCACAAAATGTGACAAGGCTGGCCACTTGAAATACAGATATTATTCATCTTTGCCTGCTGAGTGAACTGAAGCAATTTAAAATAAAGTGCCTTGCTCAAAACATGACCTTACAACCATGAGCCAAATACCCTAACCACTAAGCCACATGCCTTCACTTATGGAGGTAGAGCCTGAGGACTCTATCCCCCATAATCCTATAACCCTCCCAGGAACAGTAAGGCAGAGAAGATGGATGGATGAATACTATGTTTTGTTTTGTTGTAGTATTTGTCATTCATTTGTTTCTGGTATTCTTTTATTATTTCATCTATTTGTTGTGTAGTATATATGTGTGTGTGCAATGTGAGTTGCCATTATAGTGCTAGGTGACAATTGTGTTGTGTAATGTGGTGAGTGAGATTATTCTTTTTTATTATTTATATTCTAATAACAATTTGACTTCTGTCATCCATGAATATCCAATATCTAATATTCTGATAAACAAATATGTGTATTAAATATCGAATTTATGTAGATATATGAATTATGTGTTTGTGTGTATATGAGAAAGAGAGAATGGAGGAAAGCAAAGAGAAAGAGATTATGGGGGAGAGAAAGAGAGCGGATGGGAGAAAGAAAGTGAGAGAGAGAGGGAGAGAGAGTGAAGAAGAGAAAGAATGAAGGAAAGAAACAGAGAAAGTGAGGAAGAGAAAGAGAGAGAGTTGGGAAAGGAAAGAGAAAGTAGAAGAGAGATACAGAGAGAACGAAGGAAAGAAAGAGAGAGAGAAGGGGAAAGAGCAAATGAGAGAAAGATGGTGCAAAAGAGTAAGAGAGAAAGGGAGAGAGAAAAAAAAAACGAATGTGTGAGAGAATGAGAGATGCCTTTACCATGTGTAATATTTCTTTTTCAAGATACAACAGCTGCAAATATCCATTCACTAAGTTGGGCAAAAATGTCCCAAACTGTCTTTACATCATTTATTGCATTTTCCCATCATAATTGAAATACAAAATAACAAAAGCAAAAAGCTATTACATGCATATTGGACATGTTAAATACATCTATTTAGAATCAACCTTCTCAGAAATATTTCTGTATACACACATACAAATGTTATACCTGAGGAAATGAAAAAAAAAAAAATGAAACTCTTTGTGGAACATATCTACAAATTTGCTTTTTTGTTTGTATTTTATTTATTAACAAATTACCAAGTAAGTGAGATATTTCGTTCATTCATTCATTTTTACATCCATTTTGCCTTATGCTTGCATGGGATAAAACAAACATATTATTCAAGCCAGATACCCTTCCTGTCATTAACTCTTACCATTCTTTCAAGAAATTGGGTGATTTTTGGAAAATATAAAGAAATACACACACACGTGCACATATGTACACACAGTTATCTTCTATATTTTACTTGTGTTAGTCATTGTACTGCAGCTATGCTGGGGCATTGCTTTAAGGGTTTAGGTAAACAATTTGTCTCCAGTACATAGTTTTAAATCTGATACCTATTTTAGTGATCCCTTTTGCGGAAGAGGTACATAAAAAAACCCAACACCAGTTGTCAAGTGGTGGCGGGAGACAAATACAAACACAGACACACATTTGTATATATATATACACATATACCTAATGGCCTTCCACACAGTTTCCACTCACAGTGCACTGGTCAGCTTGGAGCTGTAGCAGAAGCCACTTGTCTATGGTGCTGCATGTTGGGACTGAACCTAAAACTACATGGATGCAAAGCAAGCTTCTTAACAATGCAGCTATGCCTGTGCTCTATGTTTGTAAAGTGAGCTTTTTAACCACACAGTTATGCATGTTCCCTATAGATATAAGGAAATTGGTTTGGGAATTGAAAATGCAACTAGGTGTTAAACCAAATTGTAGTTTTTTAAAGTCTTTTTAAAAATCTTATTAAAATACCATACTTATTTCAACAATTATTTTTGTTTTTCAATGGTAAATATGAAATTAAAAAAATAAAATGAAAGATAAAAGTTTTAAAGAAAGAAAATGCAGAGGAGAAAGTTCTATAGCAGTAAAATATGCTAAAAGAAAAAAATCAAATGTTAAATAGGTTTCATAGCAAAATTACATGATAAAAATTCAAGTATTCAATAAGTTTCACAGCAATAGGAAATGATGAAAGCTTAAATGTTCGATAAATTTCATAGCAATAATACATGATAGAAATTTGAAAGTTCAATAGGTTTCAAAGCAATAAGTTATGTCAGCAATTAGATATGTTGGAGATTTTAATGAATAAAAAAAAAAAAATTTTTACAAGTTCTATTGTATTGTGTGAAGGAAAATTGTTCATCATTTCCTTTTCTCATGAGACTGGAACCATGTTTCAGGCCAATATTGTTTAGTATGTATAGGTTTTAAGCTGAAGGTTCAAGTCCTGACTGGTTACTTATTCAAGGATATCATTTGTTTTGTCTGCCTGTGGTTTAGCCATCTGCTTTGGAATTTTGTTGAAAATTACTCCAAACAGAATTGTTCAACAAAAGAATTAATGACGAATCAATACTTCACAATAAATATAACTACAGACCAGTAAAATGTAGGAGACAAATTCTGTGATTTTCCTTATTATTTATTACCTCATCTGGTATTTAAATAAAATACCAGACAAAATGAATGGAGAAAAAGTTATCAATGATCTAAAGAATGACCACAATATAGTTATCAAATAATTTAATAAAGGTAGTGCTGTAGTCATTATAGACTCAGAACATTACAAAACCATTGTACTATCTCAACTTTGTGACAACACCAGTTATGAAAAAGAAAAAGTTACCAACAATATGCAATGATGAAGAAACTCACAACCTTTATCCAGCAGTTCTAAAAGGACTTAACAGAAGAAAAAAGAGACTATTTAATGAGATTTGAATACAAAACCAGCAACTTTCATGGACCACCAAAAGTTCACAAGGGCAAAACAACAAATTAAGACTAATTGTAGCAGAGCCATCCTGTGAAACTCAGTAACTAAGTAACTTTATTGATATACTTTTTGAATCCTATTCTTAAACATATATCAAGCTTCATAAGAAATGATTTAGTCTTTCTGAACCATTTTCCAAATAAAACCAAAACACACTCTTTTTGTCTGATTTGATGTGGTAAATCTCTACACTACTATTCTACATGAATACAGATTAGAAGCCATAAAATTCTGCCAAGAAAAGTTTTCAAATGGCCTAGCTGAACTAAATGGCAAAAAATATATCATTGAAGGATTAAAGTTCATCCTATAAAATAAAGTTTTTGATTTCAGTGACATCAACAGACAAATATCAGGGACTACAATGGGCATTAAGTAGCTCCCATATATGCTAATCTTGTTATGGCATATTTAGCAGTCCAAATATATGAACACTCCAGATAAAAATTTTACAATAACTTCTATAAATACCTATTTACCTATTGGAAATGCTACCTTGATGATTGTTTCAGTCTCTGAACATACAACTGGATCAACTCTATAAGTTTAAAAACCTTATACAAACCACAGTATCTGATTCCCAGTTGAATACAGTCAAAAACAACTACCCTTCTTGGACATCTTAATCATAAAAAGATATATGAACATTGAAACTAATATCTACTTGAAACCAACATATTCAAAACAATATTATTTACTTCCTTCCATCCTCAACATGAAAATTAATATACCTTTTAACATGGCAAGAAGAATCTGCACAATACTATCCACTCTTAAAACCCAGGAGAAATGACTTTAAGAATTTAATATGTTACTTGATAGACAATATCTAGTAACTCTAAGTAGTAATGGAATACAACAAGCAAAAATTATAGACATTAAGAATTACGAAAACAAGACACACCTACTTAACACTTTACCCTTTATTTTGACACACAAGGTAACATAGAAACATCATTCAACTACAGTAGTAGTTGAATAATATTCTTAAGGCCACAATTTACTCACATGCAGCATCTTTCAGAGCTTGTCGCTAATTCAGTTCTTAACCAAATGGAAAACTGTTAACATTTTTGATGAGGACTGGTCCCTGGCTACATTTTGGCATAAAAAAATTGAAATTTGGTCCAGCAGAAAAAAGTTTACATCAAAATTTGTAGTGATGTTATAGGAGAGTAAATAATGCCACCTATGAAGTTCAGATCTAAATAACTCTGAGACACAGAATCATGGTACACTACCAACAGATATGAGAGCTGAGGACCAGAACAATACCCATGAGCAAACATCTAGATTTTGCTCATCAAGCAAACAACCAAATACCAAAATTTCCCTCTAATTCAATACATTGGGGACATCAACCAGTTCTGATTAGATACAGAAATAGGTTTATTTAAAAACATAAACCAAAACTAAATACTTTATAACAACACAATAGAATGAGAAAACAATGTTTATTTGACTCAACTAAAAACAACTAGAAACAGTAAGAATGAAAAAAGTAAATGAAAAGTTGAGGTAATGGGCTTCTGCTAGGATTCAAAACCCTAACTGCAAACGATTGTGTAATTACACAGCACACATATTCAGCACTGTTTTCTGATGTCACCCTAGAATTGACTAATTGGATTTTATTTTTGGTTAAAACTGAACTCACAGAGAAAAAAATAAAAGATAAAACAAAATGATGCTGTTAAATACTGAGTCGACCATGACACCAGAAAAATAAATGACATCTTAAGGTGGGTGGGGGGGTACTCAAAGTAGGACAACTGTTAGATAAAACACGTGACCAACACATTTAATAAACAAATGGTGGCCACAAAAAAAAATCAACCAGCCAGAGCAATAGACTACTATTGGATTAAAAGTGTGACCAGGAGAGATGACAAATGACTCCAGGCAGCCAACCAACCAGAATGCTGGACTACTGTCAAAAGTAATAAGTAACAAGAACATATGATAAACAAATGATGCACTCAAGTGGTCAGCCAACTAGAACGCTTGGTCACAGGCGAACAAAAACATGTGATGTTCTTGAATGTGTAGCCAATCAGGATTTCAATCTATGTCATAAAACCTACATTTATATACAAAACAATATTAGCTTGAAACAAGGTTGGAGTTCCATGATTAAAGCAAATGATGGAAAATTTTCTGTCAGACATCATAATAGAACTTCTAAAAAATTTTTCCTTTATCTTTTAAAATTTTCCTCGAAGGTAGTGCTCCAGCATGGCCACAGTCAAATGACTGAAACAAATAAAAGAATATATACCTTTGCTGACATAACTTATTGCTTTGAAGCCCATTGAACTTTCAAATTTCTATCATGTATTATTACTATAAAATTCACTGAATATTTGAACTTTTGTAATTTCCTACTGCTGTGAAACTTACTGAATTCTTGAATTTTCATCATGTAATTTTGCTATGAAACCTATTTAACATTTGATTCTTTTGAGTATGTTTATAGCAGAATCTACATGAACTTTCTTCTGTGCATTCTGCTTCTTTTAAACTTTAATCTTTTTTTTTTTTAAACTTTATATTTACCATTGAATTAAAATTGTTGAAACCAGTATGGTATTTTAATATATTTATATATGTAGCAGATGTATATACAAATGAAAGAAGACATTAACAAATATTAAGTTTAGAAGAGAATGTATATACATTTGAAGTTGAGAAATAGTTTTACTTCAAAATTGGTCCCAGTGAGAAACTTGGAGTAAATTTGAAAGAATAAATTTCACTGTATTTATTGAGTACTTTTGTGAGTACATCCAATGTGTGTGTGCATGTGTGTGATATTTTATTTTTGCATGGGTTTTACAAAGATTCTTGATATGAAATAACTAACTGGTACTCTGTCGGTTATGACGACATGGGTTCCAGTTCATCCAGTTAACGAAGCAGCCTGCTCATGAAATTAACGTGCATGTGGATGAGTACAGACATGTGTACCCTTAACATAGTTTTCAGGGAGATTCAGCATGACGTACAGTGTGACAAGGCTGACCTTTTGAAATACCGGTACAACTCATTTTTGCCAGCTGAGTAAACTGGAGCACCAAGAAATAAAGTGTTTTGCTCAAGCACACAAAGTGCTGTCAGGAATTGAACTCACAATCTAACCACTAAGTTTCATGCCTTCACCTTGATATGAAAACACATGTTAAAATAGATGTTCTTGTACCTGGGAAGGTCATTTTGCCTATACATGTACTGGTTCTATTTCGCTTCTAGTTCTATTTCACTTCTAGTTCTATTTCACTTCTTTTTATTAACAAATTTCAATCTGAACCTGGAACCATGTGGTTGGTAAGCAAGCTACTTACCACACAACCACTCCTGCTAAAAATTTAAATAACTTAGAATTCTTTTTTGCATATACTTGAGCAAGTATAATAAAACTGTACTTTACTGATGGAGTATGAATAAGATGTAAACATATCAAGAGTTGTCTCCCATATTTTCTGACCAAAAAAGTGTAAGCAATATTTGTCATTGAGTAATATTGTGTATTTTTTCTTGTCACATATTTCTAGTTAGTTCCATGCATTAACCCTTTAGCATTTAAACTGGCCATATCCAGTCTTAAATATTCTACCAGTTTTATGTTGAAACTGGCCAGATCCAGCCTCTCATGCCTACCCTACAATGTCATTCTAAAAATTAACTATCGCATCATCAAAATTTCAAGGCTCTGTGATAATGCTGGATTAATTTTTAGAAATGTGGATAAATAAACTTTACATTTGATAAATTAAACCGAATACTAAAGGGTTAATATGATGTTTGGCTGATTTCTATACATTATAAGTGTATGAAAATTTGTCTTTCCCCTAGTGAGGAGACTTGTTTTGCAATTAAACCACAAAACCAATGTTTGATTTTTAAAAAAATGCAAAAAAGTTGTCAGCAAAATACTTTCCAATCAGGATTTGATATTGATTTACACCAGAAAACTATTTAAGAATTATATTCAGTGTATAATTTTAGCATTGATACATAAAAAGAAAAACAACAATAATAACAGGAATACTGGTTGTTGTCTGGTCAAACTTGATTAGTTTTGTTTGAAGTAATGGAATGCTAGCAAACTTAACAAACATTCCATCAATATTCTAACTGTAGTCATCATTCTGTCTTTAATCTCAACAGATTGTCCTGACATTAATTCTTAAAAACATATGGTTTTTCAAAAAGGTAAAAAAAAAAGATAAAAAAGAGTAAAAATGAATAGAAACAAAAGAGTTTAGTGCAGTTATGTTAAATGCATAGAGTAATGACTTGCAATGTAACAAGAGCTTTGTTGCAGGGAAACAATTCTAAACTATACAATAACCAACAAAATAACTTAAACACCACCATTATCATCGTTTTGTGTCTGCTTTCCATGACAGCATGGGTTTGATGTGTCATCATACACCAAGTCATTATTTGAAGTTGCTACACTTCTAAATGGGTGAAAAGGTGACGTTTCACTCATACATTTCAATTCTAGCTTTGTTCCAACAGTCACATGTCCATTGTATCACTAACCATTTTACAGTGTTTTCGGTCCATTTTATCATGGTACTAGAACTAGAGAGATTCTATAATCTGCTCAGCAAGACCAAAGTGTTCTTCTTGACCCTACATTGTCTCTACTCATTTGCCAATCACTTTAAAGGGCATACTTGGTGCACTTAATCAAGAATATTTATCTGAAATGGAAATAAGTATATCTGATAAATAGAAATCTTAAAAATACATTTTTGTAAGAATACATTCTAGTGTAAGAGTTTCATTGCATGTTCTGTAGTGCAGCTTCACTCTAAATATGACAAATAGTGAAGTTTCCATACTAGTGAAAAATAAGAAATTATAATGACAAAGGAATAAACAATTATGGTATGAAATTCATTAGCTTACATCTGTTTCTGCTATTTAAGATGCAATGCACTCATATGTGAATGCTTGAGTATCACCCTATAGCTTCATCAGAGCTTCAAACATGAAGTGCAGATTTCTCCTGAATTCATTCCCTTACATATGTTTATGCTTTTTCACTAGTTATGTTTTTCTTTGTATATATAAATGTAAATGTTTTCCCAAATAGAGCTGCACTTAATGTTTGAAGCTTTGATGAAGCTGTAGAGTGACACTCAAGCATTCAACTGTGAATGCATTGTATCTTATAACAGAAAAGGCTCTATGTTAATGAAGTTCATAACATAAATGTTTATTCCTTTGTTATTCTAATTTCTTATATAAACAAAATTGAACGCACATACACAAGGTATATGTGTTGTTAGTTCGTGGGTTGGCTACAGTTTTTAGACATAAGAGAATATATTCTTTATGTGCCTGGTCTAAAAAAACACCTGAAAGTAAGTTATAGTCAAGTGAAACAACTCACATAGGTCCGTTCTTGGAGTGACAGACATTGATGTTTTGTCATTTTTGTGACTTATCAATGTTGCATACCAAACAAGGCCTGCTGAAAGCTATATTGCCAACTATGACTATATGTTGAATGGTTTAAACACCATCTTTTACACCTGGTGCATAAAGAATATATTATCTTACACCTAAAAACTGCATCTGGCCCACAAACTAACAACACACACATACCTTGTATATGTGTGTTTGATTTTGTTTATATACCTCAAGTGGCTTCTAATTCATATTTGAATATAAATATATGTATATATTATATACATACATATATGTCTACATACACGCACACACACACACATCTTCTATCAGAAAAAGGCCTTTGAACTTTTCAACACAAAGGCAATATTGTATATTTTACAGTATGGTGAACCAAAAAATTCAATTTATTGGTTACAAAATAAGGTACATATGCACCAATTCCTGTAAAAATACACAGTAGCATCACTTAATTTTGAAAATACGAATATACTGCAAATCAAATGTTAATTATTTCCATTTATTTAATCACTTATGATTCAAATTATATGAATAGAAATATTAATTTTTTTTTTTACTCTTTTAAACAATTAGAGTTTAAATATGAACATTTCTATAATTAACTAAACCATTTCTATAAAAATTATTTTTATAGTGTTTATGAAAGTACTGTTTTCAATATATTTCTGAAAGATGAAATGAAAATGCAAATCATAATTAATGGGAATTATGAAACTGATTGTTAATTACAAAATGTCATTAATTTCAGGTTTCAGTTGCACAGATGCAATTATTAAATTAACTATAAATGGTCATCAGAGAAATTTGTTCTGTAGTATGATTTGACATGTGTCATTTCTGGAAAAGTTTCCTCACACGAGTACAAGCTACCAAAAACTGATATGAAAACACAGGAAAAGTTCTTATAATGAGAAACCCTTCATTTGGCAAAATCTTACAAAAGTTGATTAAATTTTCTTCTTTGTCTTTCAATATCATTTGATTAGATGTCTATCATTTCCATTTGTAACTCCTTGGGGAATTCTTCAATGTTGAGTTTAAATTGATTCTGGAATAAACCAATTTCTTTCACTTTTGCATCAAGATTGAGAAAGCAGGATTTAGAAATGATTTCTTTTGAAAATGATGTAAAATTTGTTCCCTTTTCTTAAAATTTCCCATAACAGGAAACTGGCCAAATTTTACTTGGATTTTAAGTAGAAAAAGTTTTGCCCTGAATGTTATGAAAATGTAAATAGATCATTGATTTACATGGCCTAACAAATCCATAAGAATACGAGTATTAACAGCTAATCATGATCTGACAATAGTGGTTTTAATCAATTCTTCTAAACTTTTCTAGAATAATTTTTATTTTATAGCACCATCATACAACTATGCAATGCAAATCATAAAACTCAAGATGGAAATCCTGCAGAAAACCACAAAGCTGTCGACAAGCAAGTCCAGGAGACCCAATGAAACTCAGCTGATATATTCACTGCACAATGCTTGTTTATAATACAGTGAAGAACCATAAGCTATAAACATCCAAGTTTTGTAATTTGTCCTTTCAACGCTTTACTTATCCCACCCATATTTCTTTCTTCATTGACTGCTACACTCCAAAACTTTCCATTCAGTTTGATCTGATAATCTTTTGTATTTCTTTGAAGATATTTCTCTAACAGTTGTTCTGTTCATACTAAGCACATATATTAATTGTGTTACATTCAATTCAAAATTGGTGCAACAAATGGAAAGCAGGAGCTGCAATGTACCAGAAACATTGGTTGACATATCAGGGTGAGAGGAATGCCAATGAAAACTTTTCTGACTATGTCAGTCACTTCAAAAACTATATTACCTCTAATATTTAGAATTCTAATGTTTGCAGCAAGACTTTTCTGGATACATTTATTGCTCTGCTCCCATCATACATTCTTTGATAAAATTTCTATCAGTAAATTGCTTTCTTTGTTTAGCAAACATTCTACATTTTTACAAGCTTCAGTGAAAACATCATTTTAAATTTCATTTTACCTTAATTCAGTAATCCAAACTTTTCTGGATGTAAAACACAAGTGGTTTTTCAATGGCTTGATCAATGTTTGGTGTAAATTGAACAAAGCAATCCTTTCACTGCATATAGAGTACAAAGCTTCATCATTTATTTCTACTAAGAAATATTTCATCACTGACCCATTTTCCATTAAATATGCACTCCTCCTCAGTGTCTACTTTTCTCTATTATAGGTTTGAGTATTTTATATTAAAATGTTTGTACTTAAAAAATATTTTTATCAAATTAAAATTTTGAATTTCATATTAATTCATAACAAATAAAAAGCACTTTTCCTCTCACCTACAATAAAATTGAACCAACCCCTTGTTTACATTGCTATAAAATGAAGCTTAGAAAATTGAAATTTTTGCATTTTTTGTGTGCAACTGTTTTGAAAAGTGCTAGATATACTTAAAATAAAACATTAAAAATGGTAAAATACTTGATTATTTCCCCTGCTTCTAACTTAAAATAAGTAAAAATAATGTTTGATAAAAAATAACAAATAAAGCATTTCTTTTTCCCAATTTCAAAATTAAAGGAAATAATATATAGATGCAGGTGCAGCTATGTGGTAAGAAGTTTACTTCCCAACCAGATGGTTCTGGGTTCAGTTCCACTGCGTAGCACCTTCAGCAAGTCTCTTCTACTTTAGCCTTGTAGGTGGATTTAGCAGATGGAAACTGAAAAAAGCCCATCATATACATATGTGTGTGTGTGTGTGTGTGTGTGTGTTTGTGTCTAAGTTTGTCCCCCACTAGAGCTTGGAAACTGTGTTTATGTCCCCTGTAACCTAGTGGTTTAGCAAAAGAGACCAATAGAATTGGTACCTGGCTCAAAAAAAAGTACAGGGGTCAACTCTTATGACTAAAATCCTTCAAGGCAGTGCCCCAGAATGGCCAGTCTAGTGACTGAAAGAAGTAAGAGATAAAAACACTGAAGTTATTTATTTGAAATATATATTAAAAAAGAGAAAGAAGTCGATAAATTAAAAATGACAAAACACTTATTCGTTATCAGTTTTAATTTTAAAGATTTAATTATGAAAAATTTCTACAAATCATCAACTTTGGTGATACAGAAGTAGACTTTCTGGACCTTTTTGAGTGAATATTGCAGTATTTATCCAGAAGAACCACTTTTTCGTCTTTTTGGTAACATTACTTAGAAAGAATTCATTATGAATAGACTGTCTGAGAAAATTTCTACAAACCACTAATGACTTGTAATTAAAGTTGGTGATACAGAAGAGACGAATGTGGGTGGATTTCCCAACACTCTCAATATCTACTTCTATTATAAAATGAAATGAAATAATTGTGATTCTGTAATGTGCATGGAATTACAAAGACAAACTCGGAAGTGCCCATGCAAAGGCTGTAGGAGAGAAGGAAGAGGGGCTTAGAAAGGGAATATTAAAAAAAAATTCAGAACTAAAGTTTAACCAAATACTTGATTTAATTTACTTTAGGGGTAAGGATGAAACCACTCAGCAGTTTTTGATATTATCCCACATTGAATTTGGTGAAATCCAATATAAACTAGGTAGATCAGAAGTCCTTGTAAGGATAGACAAGAGTGTCTTTGCAAGAAAAAAAAGTGATCATATTGGCTATGTGGTATGAAAGAAGTGAGTATTTAAAATGGTCTGAGTATATCTTCGACCATTTATTAGAGACATCACAAAGAGATGAAACGACTCTGTTGCCAATAATTATAAGTTATGTCTTGCTAGGCACCACTATCTCCTTTGATGAACAACGTAGTTATCAATTGGCAGGGTTTGTTGAGCTTGTGAGTGGAGCCATTACAGACTATGTGAAATCTATGTAGTAAAAAGGTGAATATGAAGATGCACAAACATTATAGTTTGAGAAACAATATGGTAAAAAGGTATTTGGTAATTTTTTTTTTTTTTTTGTGACAAAAGGGTTGAAGGATACATCATGAATGCCCTATTTTTAATGATTTATAGGATTCTTTTACTTTTTCTTTTACCATAACAGTTTCATTAGTCACACGCAAACACATGCATACGTATTTTATGTAGTTGAGTAGTGTTGGTTATGGTTGGTCAGAAAGTTATCCTTGGTTTCATACCTACTATTGCACCTGACAATATAGGCAACTCATCAGACTTGCTGGATGGAGGTACATATACTATATATATTGGGTCATCCCATAAATAATGCAGTTTTTTTTAATACTTCTTTTATTTTTCAAAATTAAGATAAACAAATTTCTTTTTTAATCTAAAATATACTCTCCTTCATTTTCTACAATGCTCTGGTAGACTTGCAAGGCCCCTCTTTCAAAATTCACTTGTCCGTGATGAAAAATACTCCTCCAGTACTGTTCTGACCTCGTTTACACAATTTATAGTTTTTCCATCCAAATGATTTTGAAGACTGTGAAATAAATGATAATCAGATGGGGCAATGTCTGTCAAATACGGTGGGTGGGGCATTGTTTCCGATTCAAATTGCTCCATCCTTTGGAATGTTGTCTTTGCTGTATGTGGCTGAGCATTAGACTTGGAAAGTTTGTGAGGAACCCATTGACCCAATTTGCTGACTTTTCCGATGGCACACAGGTGTAAATGAATGGTTGAATATTCCAAATCCAAGCTTCTCTGCTTGTTCCTCAACAGTTAAAATGGGATTTTGTTCTACCAGGGTTTTCAGGATGTCCTCGTAGAGCTCTACAGATCTTCCAGGATGAGGCTCATTTTCTAGACTGTAGTTTCCGGCTCGGAATTTCTGGAATCACCGTTGACACTGGCTTACGCTTATTGTCCAATCCCCATATATACTGCATTAATATTCCTCACACTTTCCATTGCTTTGTTGTCTTTATTGAACTCATAAAGCAAAATATGCTGAATATGCTTTGTCACTTCCATTATAGCTTTGAGAAAATAATTTAAAATCGAACTGCACTCTTCAAAACATGTACTAAGAATAAGTACAAGGTAAAATTACTACCTGCCTTTATAGCAAGTTGATGCAGGCAGTTTATCCTGCCCCCCTCCAACTTAATTCATGCAACTGAGAAAACTGCATTATTTATGGGATGACCCAATATATATATATATATATATATATATACAAATATATATATAGTGTTTTTTATTTATTTTGAAAGGATGGCGATAAGTTTTAGCATTTCAAATATATAATATCCTGTGTTTATAAACTCTATATTAGATAGACTTAAAATGTAGTAACACTGTAATATATTATGTAACCTGATGAGGTTTCTTCTGCACTGTGGGGTGCATTCGATTCCATTATATCATTCCCCACCCATTAGGGAGCAGTGCAAATGTAAGCCCAATAAAGTTTACAGTACACTCTGACTTCCCCATCAATTATCTAAGATATATATATATATATGTTGCCTTATAATCTTTAATATATTAACCTTAAAATGGAGTGAAATTAATGTTTTATCTCTTTAAATATAATTTTCATTCATGTTAAATTGAGCTCCACTCCAATTATACCATCTCACTGTTATACATATTCACTATGTATTTCCTTTATAGCAGAAAATCTGGCCCTGCCCCTTTTTTTCATACTCTAGCATAAAGTTGCTTCCCTCTTTACTATATTCCATCTAAGTTAAGATGGACTTAAGAGTTACATGGTGACCTCATTTGTGCTGGTGCCATGAAAAAAAGCATCCAGTATATTGTGTAATGTGACTGACATACAACTATAGAAATTATGCCAAAGCAGACATTGGATTTTGATGCAGTTCTCCAACTCATCAAATCCTGTTGAACTGTCCAATCCATGCCTGCATAGAACACAGATGTTAAATGACGACAGAAGAAAAGTAAATATTTTAGTTTTTGAATATATTTTATACCTTTCAGAAAACAACAGGCAAAAATTCAAAAGTGTTCAATCTTTCTTAGTGTCACCTTAAACCTCAACTTTTTGAAGTTTCACTTTTTGATATAGTAAAAGCGAGAAGTTAGTTCAGTTTTATCATATAGTGGAGGTGAAGAGGTAAATAAGAGTTAAAATTGAATGCATAAATACAGAATAGGATCTAAAATTACGTTTTTCTGTTTTGTGATTTTTCTCTCTCAAAATCTGGAGACTTGCAGTTTATAGTGTAAACTTTTTATATTGTGGCATATTTAATTTATACATAAATTCATACAAGTGTGTACGATATGTGCATTATAGTTTCCAGGATCAAAGAGTGGGAATTATGGTTATCACAAGTTGCTGCAGGGGCCTAGATAAAACTGAGTTTTGGGCTGGATGTGGCCTACAGGCTGTACTTTAAAGACCATAACTTTAAAAGATCAGTCTTGTTTTCGAAATACATTGCCTTTGTTTCAATTAATTTTGATAAACTTTAATTTAGACCACATGAAAGTAGGAAGTTCGTGTCAAAGAACCAAGGGTAGTCTCAGGTGGGCTGTGACCCAAAGGGGTTAAACAGTAAACCCATTAAAGAAATTTATTGATGCTGAAATAGAATGTTTTAGTTAGATTCTGGCAGAAATAATGTAATTTATTTATTTTTAATACAGTTTAAAACATGAATAGACTTGTTGTCAATGACCACCAGTGAACTGTGATTCAGTAATATTGGTTAACTCTTCCTTGGCTGTATCTGTGAAGGAATACTTTCCCATATGTTTTAATTAATTTTGAAAATAATCAAGGGATTCAATAAAATAACTTTTTCATTAATAAATAGGTATTTGAAAACTAATGTAACTAAAAGTTCTCATATAAAATTATCATGAATGGTTTTAAGCAATAAATATGTGTGTGTACACATCTGTGTGCTTTTTTTCATGTTTGCAGTCTACAAAAGTTGCTCACTATGAGTAGTGTTGCTATCATTGTTTCTCTTGTCAACAAACTGCTCACTCTCTTTACACTCTCGAAGATGTGTGAAATAAGAGATCTCTTGAAAACAAGGGTTAGCAACAGGAAGGACATCTGGCTGGAAAACAATGCGTCAATTATATATTTATTTAACTCATGCAAAACTAAAAATAAATATTTTAAAATGGATGAGAGGTGGTTTCATCTAAGTTGGCATCAAAAATGTCGAAGTTAATAATTTAATGAAATTTCAATTTCTAAAGCAATTTCTGATCAAGACATTCCTTTTGAGCAATCCTGATGTTAAACTAATAAACCAACCAAGAATAGAAATGGTCTCTTTCATGGGCTTCATTATAGTTTTTATGTAGTAAATTTAACTCACAAGACTCTGATCAACCCCAAACTATAGTACACAATACTTGTCCAAAGCGTTGTGCTTTGGACTGAATTTGAAACCATGTTGTTGCAAAATGAACACCTTAATCACTTAGAGATGCTTGCTCCTGCGTCCCCTTTGGATTAACCTATCGTAGTTGATTTCATTTTGAAGGTTCTTGCACCAGTTCCAAACATGTTTGTCAACTGAGAGATTTGCAATTCTTTTACATGGTAAACATATCTTTTGTAGGAAAGAAATATGGCTACTATGTTACTTTGAGAAAGTTTTTTTCTTTTTTTCTCAGGAGGGAACCTGTGGAAGAGGTAGGCCCAGAAAGACATGGGAAGAGGTGGTGGATGTTGAGTCTCACAGAAGCAATGACGAGTGATTGAGACTTCTGGCGATTTGCTGTGCTTGAGAAGACATGTCAGACGAAGTGAAATCATAGTCATGACCAATGCCGGTGACATGTAAAAGGCACCCTGCTACACTCTTGGAGTGATTGGTGTTAGGAAGAGTATCCAGCTGTAGAAACAAAGCCAACCCCGACTGGAGCCTGGTAGAGCTCTCTGGCTTACCAGTTCCAGTCAAACTAACTCATGCCAGCATGGAAAACTGAAGTTAAATGATGATAATGATGTCAAGAGAGGACAGTGTCCATTACTTATTACGGATTCTCTGAGATATGTGGAAAGAGGTATCTTCAAACTAAAAGCCTGACTTGGATACTTGCAACAGAGGGAATTTCACTAAAAGCATCCAAGATGCCTGGGGGTGGTGCTAAATTGAGTGACAGAATTATAGTTAAGTTCATCTCCAAAGTTGTTCCTGTTTGGGAAACCTAATCTGTTGCTTGCTTTAATACCACCATCTCTTTCTTGGGAGCCTTAACAGTGCCCTTCCATCTCTAAAAGCCATGGAAAATATTAAGAAAAATCATTCTGGCCATGATTATCCAGTATTTTTGTAAGAAAAAGTGTACCCAACACTACATTATCCAATGCTTCTTTCTTAGCTGCTGTTTTCACTTAGTTGAGAAACCACAGAAAACTTTGGATTTGTTGTTATATTGTCATGTATTCCTGAATTGCCATAGTCTTTGTGTTACATAATTTTTATTTGATTCATTCATCTTAGCTGATGGCAGGACTATAAGTATATCACAGGTGAGTGACTAGTGAAAGTATATTCATATTCTGAATATTATAAAACAAAGAAGCAAGCTTTTAACCAGCAAAAATCATAAGGTAGGATTCACTTTCTACTTGAAGCCAATTTGCTTTACGTACACTCATAAAAAAAACAAAATTATAACCCCATCCTTTAATACATGGTCTTGTTCTGAAGTGATAGAACCAGAGCACCAGACTTACCTAAATTAGTTTTGATCTTCTAAGCTCAGCTCTTCCTAAGGTGAGCTTTATCTGTCATTCTCTAGAGATAAATAAAATGAAGACTAAAATGTACTAAGAGTAGGTGAGTAAATCCAGATAACTGTCCTTTCTTCTTCACAGTTATTTCTTAGTGATACCGTGAGAAGTTATTACTTCAGGATTTCTGAATGTATTTTGCCTCATCTGGACAATTACATCTCTCACTTCTCACTCTCTTTCATGCCATTTAGAGTTTTAAAGTAACTGTATACTGTAACTGTAAAAACATTTTTTAAGAAGAGACATGGAATATACCAAATAAATTCATTAAGAATGGTGCTTACCTGTAAATGAAACAATTCATACCATAATTTATAATGCAAATATCCAACTTCCTTCTATGGATATTAAGAGTTGAAATCGGATCAAAAATATTTTTCAGAAAGATCAAATTAAAACTAAAAAAAAGTAAAACAAATGAAAGAAAAAAAATGTAATTTTTGGTGGGGGATAGTTTTTTTAAAATTTATTTATTATAATCATTAATGTTATCATCCAACAATCAACATGTATTCCAGAATAAAGAAAACCCAAAAGAAACCAACATATATATATATATATATATATATATATATATATATATATATATATTTTTATATATATATATTTATGTTTGTATGTATGTAAATAAAAAATTCAAGAACTTCACTTGTTCTGTAATAATGTCTGTTGAATATACAATAATTTGGTTCCCCTCACTTGAACACACAGACTGGCACACAAACACACATACATCCATACATGCTTTCACATACGTACTTAACATACATACTCATTCTAAAAGAAGAAACGAGAGAAAATTCTCAAAATAATATTAATAGTAATAATAATGATAATAATGATTGTTCATTTTGTATTTTTTTTTTTGCATAGGCATGATGCCTCAGATTTATAAAGAGGAGGGTGGAAATGAGAAGTTTTGAAGTTCATGCCTTTCTCAAGAGCATTAGCAAAGTGGAACAGGATTCAACTGGGTATAAATTGTACAACTTCAACATCATGCCCCACTTTCCAAAATAATAACAACAATAATGGTAATTGTTATAACAATAACAACAACATAAAAAGGATAAACAAATTTATTCGTACACACACTCATATCTTATATATATGCATATATACATATGTATGTATCTGTATATATATATATACATATAGATGTGTGCGTATATATATATACATATATATATATATATATATATATATATACACATATAGATGTGTGTATATATATATATATATATACACATATACATATAGATGTGTGTGTGTATATATATATATATATATATATATATATATATATATATATATATATATGATGCTAGCTAGCTTGGCCAGTCACTTGTGGTGACAGTGTTGTTTCCACTCTGAGTGATTAATCTTGGAGTCAAGTGGACTAGCCATCATATATATATATATATATATATATATATATATATATATATATATATATATATATATGTACACATACACACATTGAAGACATGATTATATTTGTGTTTCATCAACAGATGAATGCAGCACACATGAAATAAACTATGAAAGTAACCAGGAGTAAACTCCTACATAATTTAAAACTGGTGATGATGATTTTATCAGTTACAACTTTATTCCCATGATCCTTTGCTGCCTACTACAAAACACAGCAACAATGTGCCCATATCATCATTTCAGTTAGATGAACAGGCAGAGAAGGTCTTGAAATGTTCATGGACTAAAGGAAATGTATTTTTCAAACAAAGTATAAAGAAATAAGAAGGATATTGGGAAAATGTTTTTAAAAAATTAAAGAACACAGTCATGTCTTCAATATAACATGTTTAGAAGAAAAGCTGCTCCTTATATATATATATATATATATATATATATATATATAAACACTTCTGTTTTCCTTTAAATGTGTGTGTAGATATATAAGCCAGCTTAAGTATATTTTCATGGTAATTAGATGGGAGGAATTGAAAAAAGACACAGACATGGCTGATGTGAAACTGATGTGCTGCCTACTATGTTACCAAAACTTGACAGACTACAGACATGGTTGTTTGTAGAATGATGGGCCTGCTCTGGGCTGTTCCTTGGCTGGAAGGAAGGGTGGGTCATTTTTGAAAAAAGGGTCCTCTATATACATACATACATACATACATATATATATATATATATATATATATATATATATATATATATATATATATATTACACACACACACACACACATATATATTGAGAGAGAGAGAGAGAGAGAGAGAGAGAGAGAGAGTTGTGAAAGAATAAGGGAGAAATATGTCCAAATGAAAGGATGTAGTTAAATATACATATGAAGAAAGTGGGGAAACATGAGTAGGGCAGTGATGTATATGAATTGTGATATTGTGTTCCAGATGTTTCTCAATTAAGAAGACAGAGGAGAAGAGACAAGAAACCTTACATTCTATAAAGCTGTACAAATTAGCATGCTTAATTTAACTATGTATATAAAATGTGTGTGAGTTTATTGATTTGCACTGTGATCTGTCTTTGTTGCATACCAATAATAATAATAATGATATCCATCATTTTATTTCTGTCTCTGCTTCTCTGTAGTAAATAAAAAAATGATAATTGTTGTGGAGAAAAAACACAAATATATATATATATATGTTTTGCAAGATTTTTTATGTGAAATCGTGTGTTGAAACAGATGTTGTTGTACTTGGGGATGGTCATATTGCCAGTTTAGCCAATAAAAACACACGCACTGTATATTTGGTGTTAATTTGCTTCAGCTTTATATTACATTACATTACATTAATCCTATTAGGATTAATGTAATATAATGTAATATAAAGCTGAAGCAAATTAACACCAAATATACAGTGCGTGTGTTTTTATTGGCTAAACTGGCAATATGACCATCTCCAAGTACAACAACATATATATATATATATATATATTAGGACAATAACAAAGATAATGACGATTTTTGTGGTGGAGATGGAGGTTATAGTAGTTGTAATTGTGATAAAGGAGTCAGTAATGAGTGAAGGTGGGGGGAGTGACAGGAAAGGTGAACGTGAGAATCTGATAACAACTACAACACCACCAATTAGAAAAACTATAACATTACCAATGTCAACAGAGAAAGGATGATGATGGTAGTTTAATTAAGGGGACAGTAGGGTAAGAAAAAGTTAAATTGTGTGTGTATGAGGTTTAGGTAAAAAATAAAGTTAGCTTTCCCTTGTTTAATACTAGTTAATTGTAAATTGAGATATAGACCAATGCTCCTATACTCATATATACACACACCTATGTATGTATGTATGTATATATATATATATATATACACACACATCTATGTATAGATACACCATACATATATCTTTTACTTACTCAGTCATTGGACTGTGGTAAACTAGATCACCACCTCATATATATATATATATATATATATATATATATATGTTAGCTGAGTTAGAGGTTAAAATAACCATCTAAGGGATAGAAGTATCCATTATATTACCAGTATATTACTTATGTTTAACCATAGGCATACACATGCAAGCATATTATGCTCATAAGTAATAGGTAAAGACAAGGATAAACATGAGTTTATCAAGAAGCAAAATTTAAAGAAAATGGAAAATGGAGAAATATTGATGAACAACTGACTTACATCAATTATTATTTATTGAATTAATAAATAATAATTGATGTAAGTCAATTGTTGCTCAATATTTCTCCATTTTCTGTTTTCTTTATATATATATACACAAACACACAGAGATAAATATATATACCCACATATATCTATGTATGTGCGCATATGTATTTCTACATGTGCTCTTGACCAATGTTAATGTAGTTAACTTTGTGTGATATATTTTTCATGATGGGAATACAACTGTAACTTCCTTTTAGATAATTCCTGTTGAACAGTCTTCTATAGATGTGGTTAATGGAGATATGCTTACCTATCAGGTTTAGCAAATTTCTGGCAATATTTAACTTAACACTTAAGGGAAAATGTGTGTGATCCAGAGATTATATGACCTGTTCTTAGTATTAGGGGGTTGGTGTGGAAAATGGGGCTACCTTGTCTAAGATCTCGTAATCAGATGAGCATTTAGAAATTTTCCTCATAATGTTACTAAGATTTTTGAAAACTTGGGAGATGGGTGGTAGGAGATGGTCTTAAATTTTGTATACATAATGTATGCATGTGTGTGTGTGTTGTGTGTATATATATACATATATACACATACACATGCATGTATATTTGTGTTATATATACACATAACTACAAGTACATACACAAATGTGTCTGAGTGTATATGAATCACAGATATCAATTTAAAAACATCTCATTTATATGGACTGTACACCTCTATCCTATATATATAAATATGTATATATATAATACAAATAGCATACATACAATATACATTATGGACATAATATAAACTCTCTGTAGCTGATTTCTTTGGCTAGTCTTCATCCTGTTGGTCACTCAAGGGTGTGTTCATAAGTCTCTGACAAGGTTTGTTCTTCTTACAAGAGTTACAAATCAAGTAGACCACTGGTGTTGCAGAGAAACAGCACACTGTACCTTACATCTAATTTTTTCCCTTATAGTAATCTCATATATATATAGGTTGAGTCAGTCTCTTGCTACTCTGAAGCTTTACTTGTGTTCACAGACTCATCAGGCAAGATATGACTTGCAAGCCTGTGAACACATGGGCAAAATTCCAGAATAGCAAAAGACTGATTCAACTAAAATAAAAATTTTAATGACCTTGGTTATAGTACTAAGTATTCTATTTTCTGACAGTCCATGTTAAACACACACAATATATTCTACTACATGTATATGTATATATGTATATATGTTTGCATATATATGTATATATATGTATATATGTATATATGTTTGCATATATATATATATATATATATATATATGTATATGTGCCACCCACACACATTTGTGCAAACAATAAGATGAACCTTCAAACACACACAAGCTATTTATATAATATACACAATATAACTGACGAAAAGTGGAATGGTTGATAATACAGGCCTAAATGCTATGTCAAGGAGTCATAAACAAGTAAGTAAAAAGTCACATGGTGATAAGATGGGGTGGTGGTGGTGATGGTCATTAAAATTTTAATTAACAAAACCATTAAAAAATATACAAACACAACTCCTTTTTTTTTACTGCATCTTTTTTTTCTCCTTTGTTTCATTTATACAATTTGTCTAGATATCCCAGCATTGTTGTCAAGAATGGGTTTGATAGCCCTATAAACATTGAGATATTTAAAACACAATTTTATACATTGCCCATAATTTTATAATTTTCAATAAACACTTGCCACCAGAAAGTTCAGTAATATTTAATATTTATTTATTTTGTTCTGTGTTTTTTTTTTGTCAAATTTCTAAATAATGTCTTTTTTTGTAAATTTTTCCTTTTTTATTAATAAAAAATGAGAGATACCATGGAAAAAAAACAAAACAAACAAACAAAAAATCCCAAAACACACACAAAAAAAACTCTGTCCCAGTAGCTTCAGGATTGTGTTGTGTTGTATTAAAAGCAAATTGTTTTAGATAATTCCTTAATTTGTTGTTCTTTAATTTTGAAGACTTACTGTCTCTTAATTTTATTTCAGTAGATTCTTGTCAATTCTGTATCTGCCAATATTAAAACAAAGGATATGCTGATGGTGGTAGTAGAAGTACTAGTAATAGTAGAAGTAGTTCCTTTTGTAGCTGTAGTTATCGAAAGTAAATGTTTTGGCTGATCTTTGTATTACTTTTGTCTCTTCCAAGAGTAATAAGGAAAGAAAGATATACATAGTGGTAATAAACAATATAATTATTGTTGTTATTGTTATTGGTTCTTGCCTTTGTTGGATGTGTTGTCATAGTTGCACAGTTAGTTTGAAATGTTAAAAAAGTTGTTGGCAATTAAAGATGACACTTCAAATGTTTACACATACAGACAAATACATCCATACACACAAACAGAACATTTGTCTGCCTTAATACACATTAGTTTTGCTTTTCATAAGTAGATTATTTAATGTCTTTTTATATTTTTCTCTCTCAGTTTTTGTACATGAATATATATATATATATATATATATATATATATATATGCACACATATACATACACACAAACACAATATATATATATGACAGATATGCACACAGACCCATCTATGTATGTACATAGGCATGCATGTTTGTATGTACGAATGAATGGATGACTGTGTCCAAGACACAATAGTTTAACATCTCATGTGACTTTCAGTTCAGTTTTAATGAATTTACAATTTTAGTTTGTGACTGTTTTTAATCACTATCATCATCATTATCATCATCATCAACATTATTATTATTATTATTATTATTTGAAATTTATTTTTTTCCTTGATTCTCCATAATATGTAGGCTGTAACCCATCCATTGTATTTCCATCCAAGCAAGGATGTTTAATGTCTTTTACAAACCTATTATGCAAACAATTTTTCTCTCTCTTTCTCATTCATTCACATTCTCACTCCTTTACCTGTTATGACATCAAAGTCAACACATCCATTTATCAGACATAGTAGAATAACAAATTTACATAATTTATACACCAAGAAACACTAATCTTCATTCTAGTCTATACTAATCAAATGTTATTATTCATAGACTCACATGGTTAAACAGAACATTTTTTCCCCTCTCCTTTCTACTTTTGTTTCCAAACTACTCGTGTTATGATGTCGCTTTCAGTTCGTAATCTTTTCTTTTACTTGTATTCCTTATTTCCAGTAAACTTTGTTATGTCTATGAATATGCCTCTTTCCATGTTAGTTTTCTTTAGTCCTTTCTCTTACTGGTACCGTGAATCCATTTTCTTTAAAGTCCAACTCTTGCTGCCATGTTCTGTTTCTTGTCATTTCAGCCCTCCATTACCTGATACATGTAGTATGTAATGAGCTCTCCTCTCTCAATTCTGTCCCCACCCCCAACAACTGCTTGTCAGTCTTACTCTCTCCCTGTCTTAGTTCTCACTCTCCATAATGTCTTATGTTCTTTTTGCCATTCCTTTCATTGCAACTCATAACTCTCTCTCTCTCTCTCTCTCTTTCCCTTTCCTCATAACTGCTAACAAACACTTCCACTCACTGAAAGGCCCTCTGAGTACCCAACCCAACCAAGAAGGGCTAACAGTCAGGAAATACTTTCAAGCTAAGAGTGACTAAAGATTAAAAAAAAAAAAGACATGGAACATTCCTTTCTTTTCAGACTAATAACCAAAACACACACACATGCACACAAACACTCACTTATTTGCATACCATCTACACTAATACTCCTTTCTTTCACACATATTTGCAAATACTCATCACTCAGAAATATATATATATATGTCTGTGTGTATGTGTGTGTGTGTGTATGTGTATACACACTTACATGTGTATATAGATTCACTTGATCTTTTATTCTGAAGTGGATCTCTAGCTAATTTTTCTTTCTCACCCCCAACTGCCACCTAAAACCATACTTGCTCACACATATTTCTCCAGTTTCCCCACAAGTTACTTCATTAGCCCCTTCTCACATTCTTCCATCATCTAAATATCTAAAACTTTTTACAATTTAAAAAAGTCTTTTTTTTTTTTTACTTATATTTATTTTTTGTAAATGATTTTTAAAACAATTTTGTAATTTTTTCTTTTTGTCTTTTTTTTGTCTTTTTAAATTTATTAATCTGTCTTTTTTTTTCGTTTTAGATTTTGGAAATTTTTTTGTAAGTTTTTTAAAAATTTTTTTTGAAATTATTTGGGGATGTATATACCAAAAAATGTTTATCCAGGAAAAATAATCAGAAAATATGTCTTCGATGTAGCAAATCACTGTTGTATATAGCTTTACAATGTGTGTGTGTGTAAAAATACCAGATGCCAATAGTGCTGTTATTTATGTTGGTCTCATTAAAAAAAAGTACCAGACAAAAAAAAAAGATAAAAAATAACCAAACAAAAACCAAGAGAAAAGAAGACAAAACTAGTAGATAATTTGAAGAGAAAATAATTTTAAAAATTAAAAAAGAAAAAAAAATCCAAACAAATGAAACTAAAGTAGAAACAAAAAAGGGGGAAAGGTTTTAAAATTTTAAGTATGAATAAAACAGAAAATTTTTTTTTGGAAGAATTCAATTGAAAATTGAAAATAAAAGAAATGAAATAAAAATGTTTAGACAAAAATCAAATTAAAAGAAATGTAAAAAAACATATTTAAGGAAAATATATACTAAAAACAATAATGGTGGAAGAAATGAGAAGTGAGAAAGATGAACGGTCTGTTGACGTCAACAATGGAAATGACGATAACAAGAGGCTACCATTCATCTCGACCAATCAAGCCATCACTAAGTACATCTTCTGCTGTTTGGAAAGCCAAGACCAACACAGCAAGTTGCTCCTTCAACAGAGTGTAGTCTTTTGAACTCTGTCCTTCCAGGGCTGCTGATATAACACCTGGGAATATAAGCTGTTCATTAATATTGTCCGGATGAGGAGCCATCAACACATTTCTGAAATAGAAAAATAAGACAATAAAATGAAAAAGAAATACTGAATAATATTTTTTTGGATTTAATAGGTAGTTGGCAAATAATTTAAGGGTGGCCAAAAGGAAGAGAAAAAGTTACTGGGAATGAAAAGAAAACAAGAAAAATAACTGATCTGCATCATTCTAAATTCATTATCTACCCATATTTTTCCTACAAAAGTGCATTCAGGAAAAAGTGAAACCTTACAAAATGTTGAATCATTCTGAGAAGACCAGTGAAGATTACAGAGATCAGTTTCTCCTATGACTAAATAATTGTTTCCAATATAGACAAAAGGTTTTAAATTTTGTGGGAGGGGCTGATCTCAGTACTTGACTGGTACTTTATTTAACTGACCCCAAAGGGATGAAAAGCAAAGTTGGCCTCAGTCAGAGTCGAAATCAAAATGTACAAACTCAGAATATTCCAAGGCATTTTTTCTGAGTTTCTAATGATTCTGTTAATCCTCTGACTAAATAACTGTTTCTAGTTTGGTCATGAAACCAGCAATTCTGAAGAGAGGAATTAGCTGATTATATCAATATCAGTATTCTAATGCTATTTTATTTCATTAACCCCAAGAAAATGAATGGCAAAGATGAGAGCAAAAGTGACAAGTGAGTGTTTTTAACTCAATGCAGAATAAAATATATTTCAAATGACTTCATTTATGGAACACCAGTTTTTCAGTTGTCTCATTAATGTTTATATCCTTTGTTAATACACATTGGTGCATGCATACAAGCCTACATATATACTTACATATAGGAATAGTTACCTGATACCGATTAGTGACAAGGTGGCGATGTGAATTCACCATTTAGTACAATGAAACTATAAATACTGGTGGTCAAGAGACTGCTGGGGACTTAAGAGACTGTTATGTAACATATACTATGTGGTTCTAGTAGAACATGTCATTTTGAGACCTTATTATGATGATGAGAGGAAGAATAACCCAACTCTGTCAAATATATCAATAGTATTAGCAACAGAACAGTGGAGGTGCAATGGCCCAGTGGTTAGGGCAGCGGACTCGCAGTCATAGGATCGCGGTTTCGATTCCCAGACCGGGCGTTGTGAGTGTTTATTGAGTGAAAACGCCTAAAACTCCACGAGGCTCCAGCAGGGGATGGTGGTGAACCCTGCTGTACTCTTTCACCACAACTTTCTCTCACTCTTACTTCCTGTTTCTGTTGCGCCTGTAATTCAAAGGGCCAGCCTCGTCACACTGTGTCACGCTGAATATCCCAGAGAACTACATTAAGAGTACACGTGTTTGTGGAGTGCTCAGCCACTTGCACGTTAATTTGACGAGCAGGCTGTTCCGTTGATCGGATGAACTGGAACCCTTGACGTCGTAAGCGACAGAGTGCCAACAACAACAGCAACAGAACTAATCATGAGCAATGTGAAGGTGTTTTAAGAAAAATTTAGTAATAAAAGAACGTTATTTGTAGAATTTTGGCACACACAAAATTGGTTAATGCATAAAGACATAATGCTAGTTTTCTTCCTGTAGCATATGTTAAGTGATTTATGGACCACATGGTCATCAGTTCAGAGCCTAATGTAGGCATTGTAATGTGGCCTTGAGCAATGAAATTAACTCTGCTTGCTCCATTTTTACTTACTAAAACAGCAAGTATGCTTGACTTTTATTTCACATTTCACTCGTAGCAATAGGAAAAGCATTCAGATAAGAGGAAAAGAAAAGTTTTAATGAATAAACAGTCTTAGCCATGCAAGAAGTAAACAATAATTAAAAAAAAACATGTTAAACAAAAATTAAAAAAAACCCCAGTGATCTTATTTCTCTTGTCTGAAAGAAATCAATGCCTCACCAACAAAATACCTAACTACATCTCCACTTCCAATCAATTCAATATTCTGCTACAGTCTCTTACATTAGTACCTGATAAGATGCTTGAGGAAATTCCTGTCTTCCTATGTGTATTATGAATACACAAACCACTTAAGTTCTATATTAATTGTGGTGATCTCACTAAAACTTTCTAGAGAAGAATCAAATTTTTGAGCAAGTTCTGCTGTGGAGCTGATGATAAAAACTAAAATTAAATTGAATACAAAAGAAAATTTATATAAAAGAATATGAGAACCATGTGACTCACTTGTAATGGGGTTGCCCTGGAAGACCTCTGTCAACAATGAATGCTCGAGATAACCGAATGAGCTGGTGGTTTATTATGTGAATCTCACATTCACTGTCAAGAAAAATAAAAAAAACTTGAAATTAATTTCATATAAACTCCATCAGAACAAATCTTATACCACCAGTTGACTCATTAGAAAGAAGCAAGGTATATTATATATACACCTTGCTTACTTAGCATCCTTTTTTAGACAATTATTGGAATTTAAGAAAAAACAGTGTTAGTCATTTATAATCAGCAAGAGGCAATTTCATATAAGGGCAAAGAACATCTAACATGCTTCACTTTTAGCTATTTCTATAAGAGAAGAACTGAGGAATGTATTTTCCCTAAAGTTACAAAAAAATACAGTAGAAAGATTTTGAATCCTAACTATGTCGGTAATGTGTGATCAGCCACTGCATCCAGCAGCAATCCTATACCATCAGTATCCTTTTTAACTATAATTTACTTGTGGGTGATGGTGCTGGTACCATATAAAAAGCAGCAGTCCTGTTGCTACATAAAGAGCATCGGTGCTGGTGCCATGTAAAAAGCCTGTGCTAGTGTCACATAAAAAAGCTCCCAGTAGACTGTAAAGGGGTTGGTATTAGAAAGGGCATCTAACCATAGAAACCATGTCACAACAAACAATGGAGTCTGGTGCAGCTCTTCAGCTTACCAGCCCCTATCAAATCATCTGATTCATGCCAGCAGGGAAAACAGATGTTAAATGATGATATTAATGCATGTATTAGAATATCATAAGTATTCTACAAGTAATGGTCTTTTTTTGTGTGAAGATACAGACTTTAATATCAATGCAAGTATTCCTAAAATATACTTTTTTTAAAATGTGAAATGGTATCACATTTAAGAGGTCGATTGAATCCATCATTCACTTTAACAACACAGTCTGATCCTTGGGCAACTTTAGCAGAGCCCACTTTGTCACAAGCATTCAGGTCAAATTTCTAGTTTGAGGATACCTTCCTCTTCCCTTCCTATTAGTTTTGGAACCCTGTAAAGGGTCATAGGTACCAATTTATTTCCTGATTAAAAGAAAAAAAAATGATAATCTTATATGTGAAACATACTAAACATCATACACTATTCCTCAGACATCCCTAACCTTCTGATATACATTACTAAGCTTGTAAATATCTTATACACCCTGCTTTTAAGTCATATTTTTGTTTAGAAAATAGCACTTAAATGAAGACTTCTAAATGAATTCATGTTTCATATCTTCTTATCTTCTTCATGAGGTTACATCCATGACAACATGAATTTTATGAGTTTTAAAACAATGAACATTTACATATGAATTCTTAATAAGTTATATGTTATCTGTTATTTTAAACAGCTGGGTATCCTCCAACCACAGCACATGACAGTCTTAAGGCATGAGCACACTGGAAAATTTCCCAATGGCCCCATGGGTCTAAGGACCCAATTCTGACCTATGTATGTTGTTATTTGGTTAGTCCACATTACTCCGTAAGGAACACAAGGCCGGTTTCCCTGTTTCCCTGGCTTAGATATTCCTCCTTGGACAGGATGCCAAGAAGGATACTTGGACATTTGCTGTCAATAAATAGATACTATAGGGCCCAGTTCATTGATTTGTCCAGAGGCCTACAATGCTGCTAAAGCAGTTCTGCCACCACATATCTCTAGCTAAAATTTCAATTACAAACACTGATGCAAGTAGCTAGGTTTAGTAATATGTTTTTCTTTTGGCCATGAACAAAGACTTTGTCAAAGTTTGATTGAATCCATGATCATAAAATCAGTAGACTAATGCTCTGGCTTCATAGACAGTAATCTCATGCAGAGATCATCATCTTATTTACAGTTATATAATCTGTTACCTTCTACTTTCTTCAGCAGTCATTGGACCATGGCCATGCTGGGACACCGTCTTGAAGGGTTTTAGTCAAAGTCAAAAGAATTGACCTCAAGTACTTCTTTTCAATTTTTATTGCTGGCACTTATTCTGTTGCTGTATTGCTAAGTCAACTGGGTGTAAACAAACCAACATCAGTTGTCAAGTGGTGGTGGGAGACAAACACAATGGTGCACAAAGAAATATACATATATATATATATATATATATATATATATATATATATATATATATATATATATACGATCAGTTTCTTCCAGTTTCACTCTACCAATTTCACTCACAAGGTTATGGTCAGCTTGGAGCTATAGTAGAAGACACTTGCCTAAAATGCCATGCAATGAGACTGAACTCCAAACCACATAGTTGGGAAGCGAAAGTCTTAACCATACAGCTATACCTGCACAAAATTGATTGGAAAAATCTCATGGATCAGCAAATATAATTTTATTTGTTACACAATAGGACATAAAACTTACCTTCGACCACCTTATCTTGGATGTGAATTACTGGTGGTTAACCTGGACTAAACTGACTACCACTGGTCTAACATTTTAACTTCCCATCCAGCACTATTTCCTCTCACCACTCCTTTCATAAGATCCATTTTTTCTCAGCAACATAAGCATGATGGATCTTCAATATATCAGCTCATCACATATCTTGGTCATTTCATTTGGGAAGTCCAATGTTTTCAGATTTGACCTATTTCTTATAAAATATTTCCTCGACCATCCACTCTCACAACTCCACACTCATAAAATATTATCCATTTGTATTACATATAAATATTTTAATACCTTTTTTTGTTCTCATAATGGAATGATTTAGTGAAGTTTGTCAAACAATGTATTGCTACATACTGTCATGTTTTCTCATATCATTTTCAAGGCTCAACACTTAAAAATTTGATAGCTCCACTGATTTTTTTGCTTTTTTTCCCCTGTTTCTGCCACAAATAACTTGAACTATTCACAATTCTATATTTCTGAGATTAAGAATTTATATATTAAACTGTGTAACAAAATTTTAATTTTTTTTTTTGTTTTCGGTCAGTAAATGTTATTTCCTATTTGCTTCTGTCTAGAAATCAAAGGAATTGGCTACTCTTCCATTCACACTTTGCTTTTGTGACCTGGACATTAATATTTTGAAACTGATTTATTTTCCATTACATTTCAGACAGATTCAGTGCTGAGTTACTATAGCAGAAATATCATTATAGCAAATATTCTGTTCAATACCAAAAATTTGCTTGTCAGTTGCTTGACCATAGCCATTTGAGCATATCCCTAAGTGGCTGATAATTTGTGCATCTCTGATTATGAGCAGCAGTAGTGGGGAAGCATCATAGCCATGTGTTGAGAGGGATTCTTTGGGGTTTGAATAAATGAAACAAAAACAAAGTTTGAAGGAAACATTAGCCATTTTTCATATTTCCAAGGGGTAAGCTAATAGGAAATAACAGTTGCTACCCAAAGAGAAGATCATTTTACACAGTGTTATGTATTAGTCAGACTGGTGTCTTCATCTTGTTTGCTGCTTTCCTTATGTTTCTACTGTATACACTCCAGCCTTCTTCAGGTGTCTTGTAATTCACCTTAGTGCCTTGCTTGGGACTGAACTCAGATCTTTTAGGTGACTGCACTTCAGTGTCTTTATCCACTACACTATGCTTGTAGGTAGTATCAGAGTGAATTTTTAAGGCAGTCACTTAAGAGGGTCTGAGTTCAATCCCAAGCAAAGCACCAAAATAAATTACAAGACACCTGAATGAGGTTGGAGCATACACAACCGAAATACAGTAAAAGCAACAAACAAGATGAGGACACCACTTTGACTAATACGTAATTTATTAAACTATCTAGTCTGCTACATTACTGGATGATCACCACGACACAACACACTCATAACAGAGGTCTATCTCAAAAAGAGGGCATATTTAGATAGATAAGGAAACAAGAATTTATAATAACTGCCATGGAATGTTCTTTTGTTTGTGTCACTCTACAATTGAGAAAAACAATTGGGTTTAAACTAAGAGTAGTCATCATCATCATCATTTAGAGTCTGCTTTTCATGCTGGCATGTGTTGGACAGTTTGACTAAAACTGGTAAGCTGCACCAGGTTCCATTCTGATTTGGCATGGTTTCTATGGCTGGATGCTCTTCCTAACACCAACCGTTCCAAGAGTGTAATGGGTGCTTTTTACAAGCCACTGGCACAGGTGCCATTTACATGACACCAGCATTGGCCACAACTACACTTTCACTTGGCTTGATGAGTGTTCTCAAGTATGGCATATTGCCAAAGGTCTTGGTCACTTATCATTGCCTCCATGAGGCCCCACATTTGAAGGGTGCTTTTTAAGTACCTGTTACATAACACCGTGATCAGCCACGACTACTGTTTCACTTGGTTTGATAGGTCTTCTCAAGCACGGTATATCACCAAAAGTTTTGGTCACTTGTCATTGCCTCTGTGAGGCCTAACGTTCAAAGATCATGCTTCACCACCTTGTCTCATGTCTTCCTGGGTCTGTCTCTCCTACAGGTTTCCTTCACATTTAGAGATCGGCACTTTTTTTACACAGTTGTCCTCATCCATACGCATCACATACCCATACCAGTGCAAGCCCACTAGGTCCAAGAAATGAAAATTGTCCATCTCAACAGAATTGAAGCCTTGTTAGCTTAAGGTTAAAAATAATGTCTGTTATGACTTTACTACAAAGGAATTTATTACAAAGACATAAAAAGGACAGCTCTTCAGTTAATTTCTGTGTAGGGGAGATTTTGGCAAGTAGATGGCTGCTGTCAATGAGTTATAACAGCTAATATCTTACATATAAAAACTCTCTATATTATATCATGATTCCTCTATAAAAAGAATGAAATCTATAATAAAGAAAAGACACTGACACAATTCATTAATTACCTGAGATTTTTTTCTGGCAAGTTTCTGTAAATTTGGAAAAAGTCATCAGCTGCTCTTGAGAAATTGTCCATTGCCTGGTAGAGTATGTCTGCAAGTAAGTAAATAAAGGATAATATTTCCACTTTAAAAGAAAAGAAAAAAAACCCCCACAAACAATGATATCAAAGAAATTTTACAACCCTAGCAACCCCATTGCTCTTATATTCACAATGTATGCTATGTCTCTGATGTTTTAACAAATATTTTTTATCTTTTACATGTTTCAGTCATTAGACTGTGGCCATATTGCAGCACCACTTTGAAGAATTTTTAGTTGAATCAATCAACACTAGTACTTATTTTTTAAAACCTGGTACTCATTCTATAAGTCTCTTTTGCTGAACTGCTTGCTAAGTTATGGGGAACAAACACAAATACATAAACACACATACTGTCTACCAAATCCATTCACAAGGCTTTGGTTGGGCCATGCAGCACAGTTGGACTGAACTCAGAACCATGTGATTGGAAAGCAAGCTTCTTAACCTCACAGCCATGCTTGCACCTAAATATATTTGTAGATAATTTCTGTTCAGGCCTATATCAATATAAAATTGCTTTCCTTCATTTTACTCTTATCAAAACTTCTCAACTACTCATATCCAATGTAAGCTAAGAATAAGAACTCATCTGGTCATTTCAATCTAACAAATCACCTTGTTTCAGCAGTATCTCTTCCATTACTTTCAAATAGTACATTCCAGTATAAGTACATATCCTTACCAAACACTTTGATATCACATCCTCTCTATCTCTTCAGAGATCTTTCACAATATTTGGCAGCTCACTGCAGTATCTCTGAAACCCAAAAGGTTCAAACTCTCTGACCTAGCCAATTACCGACCTATTGTTCTCCCTTTTTCCAATACACTTTACATAGAATATGTCACTGAATACTGATATCTCTTCATTAGACAGATGGAATTATATTTATAAGAGAGTAAGGAAGGAATTGCATGTGGTGCACATGTCTTTCTAAAAGCTATTAGTGATATAAGTGAAATGGCTACAACTGGGAACAGAAGCCATATTACAAACCAGGATTGTTGAGGAATTACTTGTATTTCATGGAGATTTCATGAGAATTAACATTCAGAATAATCATATCTACAAATATCAACATTATCAAGATGTTACTGTTGTTCTGACCTCTGTTATTCTACACTGATATAGACTGGAAAGGGTTGCTAAACAGCTTATTATTATTTCTTGTTCTTATTGTAACGAGAAATCACTCTGTAAATTGTAATGTGTTATAACATGTTTTGAATATAAATATCTCAGTACCTGTACTCCTCTGCTTTGACATTTGAAACATATGTATAAATTTCCATTACAACCATAATATAATGTTATTAGAGCTGAGAAAATCTAACTTCCAGTAATGCTATTGGAACTTAGGAACAACCATCAGCTTCGAATGCTAACATGCACACATATGGAGAGAGAGAGAGAGAGAGAGAGGGGGGGAGAGAGAGAGAGGGAGGGAGAGAGAGAGAGGGAGAGAGATGGAGGGAGAGAGATGGAGGGAGAGAGAGGGAGGGAGGGAGAGAGAGGGAGGGAGAGAGAGGGAGGGAGGGAGAGAGAGAGAGGGAGGGAGGGAGAGGGAGAGAGGGAGGGATGGAGAGAGGGAGGGAGGGAGAGAGAGAGGGAGGGAGAGAGAGAGAGGGAGAGAGAGGGAGGGAGGGAGGGAGGGAGAGAGAGGGAGAGAGAGGGAGAGAGAGAGAGAGAGAGAGAGTGGAGGGTGGTGGAAAGTAGTGACTATTTCTGTTTAGTGGTTCGGTATTATTACTGAGGAATTTGGACACAATCTTCAGTGTGTTTTTTGAAGTTGTAAGAGCAAAAGACAAGATGATAATATTCACACACACACACACACAAACACATGTAATTCACAGATGAGATCCAGATATTCTCTGTAGTGCTCAAAAAATTTAAACTCAGACTCCGATGTCTTTACAAGACATCATTCCACAAGGTAAAGAAATGTTTTCAGAGGGATCAGGTTGAGCAGGTATAGAAGCAGTTATGGGGATAAACAAATTAGACACATCAAATACAAAAAGGGTGGAAACTTTCAGATGATGAATTTATATGTGTATATGTGTATTCATCATCTGAAAGTTTCCACCTTTTGCTTTCTCTTGTTTTGCATGTATACATATATATATATATATATATATATATATATATATATATATATTATATATGATGTATTTAATATATTTGATGCGTCTAATTTGTTTATCTCCCAAATTGCTTCTATATATATATATATATATATATATATATATAACACATTAAGAAAACACATTTTCCTCACAGTCATACCTCCAATGGTGTGCTTAAATATATGTATGTCTCTATCTGCCTGTCTCTCTCTCTATATATATGATATATGATGGAATCTCCTGTCAAAGATGATGTAGGAGTGTTCAACTTTTGCCAAACTACCTGCACAAATGATTTGTTTATAATGATCAACTGAATGTGCTGTATGTTAGCTCGCTCCCTCCATCAAATTGATGTTGCCTGAACAGGTACATGATGTCCCACATAACAGGTGCTGAAGTGATCATAGAGCAACATGAGATGAAGTGTTTTGCTCAAGAATACAACACACCACTGCTCTAAGAATTAAAACCATGATCTTGTGATTGTGCGTGCAACACCCTAACCACTAGGCCATGTGTCCTCATATATATATATATATATATATAAGAAGGGATGACCACTAAGTGGGCATCCATTATGCTAGAAATAGACCATCTACGGTCAAACCACAAAAGAAAAAATGTTCTCTAGGGAAATTCAGCATACACCAGAACATGAACGAGCAGGACAAATGAAGATATACAAAATAAAGAATTAATCGTAGACCATGGTTTCACCATTAATGTATTAATGTAATTTTTATCCAATTTATTACCCTTATTATTTAAATGTTATATATTTATATATATATGCAAAATGATAACACTTATACAACACATATATTAATATATAAGACAATGCTTCAGTTAAATTATAGATTCTGAATTTAACAAATAAATAAGAAAAACGTAATACTAACTTAATGATATTCCTGCTTCCTCATAGGTTCTGTTAAACCGTCCTAGCATTTCACGTCCAACGCTGAGTGCATGCCAAACGTAGTTGTTAACGTCCAGTGGGAGAATGAGAGAGTCGGACAATCGAAGAATTACTTCAGCCACGACTTTGGCTACCGTCATATGAAGAGTGAGATCCCTGTCTATGAAATTCCGTAAGTAATCAAATGTATCCACTAAGGTATTATAAGCTGGGTAGGTTGGGAGATATGGATACACCTGCAAGTGAAAAAACAGTAGAGTTAGTTTACCTGACAACAACAACAACATGGTCTGTTTCTACAAAATGATAATCCTTTCTACGATAGATACAAGGCCTGAAATTTTGGGTATGTGGTTAGTCGATTACACCAACCCCAGTGTTCAACTGGTACTTATTTCATTGATACTGAAAGGATGAAAGGCAAAGTCTATCTTAGTGACACTTGAACTCAGAACGTAGAGACAGACAAAATGCTTGGCAGCATTTTGTCTGGTCTGCTAACATTTCTACAGGCTCAGTGCCTTAACAATAACAACAACAACAATTTTTTATACTATGAGCGCAAGGCCTGAGATTTTGGGTCAGGGGACTAGTTGATTACATCCACCCTAGTACTCAATTGGTACTTATTTTATTGGCCCCACAAAGATGAGAAGCAAAGCTGACCTTGGTAGCATTTGAACTCAGAATGTAAAGATGGAAGAAATGCTGCTAAGTATTTTATCCAGTATGCTAATCATTCTGCCAGCTTGCTGCCTTAAATCCTTTCTACTATAGGCACAAGGGCTGAAATTTTACAAGGGGAGGGGTCTAGTCAATTATATCGACCCCAGTGCTCAACTGGTACTTATTTTATTGATTCTGAAAGGATGAAAGGCAAAGTCAACCTCAACAGAATTTGAACTCAGAATGTAAAGATGGATGAAATGCTGTTAAGAATTTTGTCTGGCATGCTAACAATTTTGCCAGCTCACCACCTTAACAACAATAACAATAATAATGGTTTCAAATTTTGGGCACAAGACCAGCAATTTTTGGGGAGAGGCTAAGTTGATTACATTGATCCAGTGCTCAACTGGTACTTATTTGATCAATCTTGAAAGGATGGAAGACAAGGTTGATGTCAGGGGAATTTGACCACAGAACATGAAGATAGGCGAAATGCTGCTGAGTATTTTTCCTGATGTGCTAACAATTCTGCTAACTCACTGGCTTCTTCTTCTTCTTCTTCTTCTTCTTTATAATAATAATCCTTTCTACTAAAGGCATGAAATTTGATGGGAGAGGACTAGTCGATTACATCGATCCTAGTGTTTCACAAGTACTTAATTTATTGACCCTGAAAGGATGAAAGACAAAGTTGACCCAGGCGAAATCTGAACTCAGAACGTACAGACGGATGAAATGCTGCTAAGCATTTTGCTCGGTGTGCTAATGACTTTGCCAGCTCACAGCCTTAATAATAATAATCCTTTCTACTGTTCCGCTGGTACTTAATTTATCAACCCCAAAAGAATGAAAGACAAAGTCGACCTTGGTGGAATTTGAACTTAGGATGTAAGGATCAGTGAAATGCTGCTAAGCATTTTGCCCGGCATACTAACAATTCTGTCAGCTCACCGCCTTGATAATAATAATGATAATGATAATAATAATAATAATAATAATAATAATAATAATATTAATAATAATAATAAAAATGATAATAATAATTACTTACATTTTGGTTGTACATATAAGCTGGGGCTAAAGATGGGATGCCCAGTTGATAAAGAAATGGGGAATGGTCACCATCACCATGAAGCTGAGAAACACTGGAAATAAAAGTAAAGCAATAAATAATGATATATAATGAAAGACACTGAAAAAAGAGCGAGTCAAGTCTTTATGTTACTTTACTGAGAACAACATATAAAGATGGACAGTCTATACAGATATATATATATATATATATAGTAGATGTTTCTGACGTGGGAACAAGAACAGAAAATTGTTGGGAAGGAGTTAAGCAATTAAATCAAACCTCGTACTTGACTGGTACTTTATTTTATCAACCGCAGACGAAGAAAAGGTGAGGCTGACCTCAGAATGAAAAGTACCATAACCAAATATTACATGGTATTTTATTCAACAAAAAAAAAAAAAAAAAAAAAAAAAAATTCTGCAATCCACTGCCAGACCAGAGTTAATAATACAAATACACATAATAATAATAATAATAATAATAATAATAATAATAATAATAATAATAATAATAATAATAATAATAATAATAATAATAATAATCCTTTCTACTAAAAGTACAAGGCTTGAAATTTGGGGAGAGGTGACTAGTCAATTACATTGACCCAGTGTTTCACTGGTACTTAATTTATTGACTCTGAAAGAATGAAAGGCAAAGTTGACCTTGGCAGAATTTGAACTCAAAGCATAGCGATGGGTGAAATACTGCAAAACATTTCGTCCAGTGTGCTAACGATTCTATCCGCTTGCCACCTTATAATAATAATGATAATGATAATGATAATGATAATGATAATGATAATAATAATAATAATAATAATAATAATAATAATCAAAATCAGACCATCTTCGAACCCCAAAACACCATGTACAAAAAAATTACAAACATATTAAATAACACCGGTATTATTTCACCCAAGAATAACAACCGAGAAGTACGTACTGTAAGCTTGTTAAGAAAAAAATACGAAGATATGAACGTGCAAAACAATCTGACAACAGAAATAAACGAACCGGTACCCTACGAAAACGACGACCGTCAAAATAAAGGGCCGGACGTTGTTCCTCATGTCCCGCAAACAAAACCAAAACGGCATAAATGGACACGTGAGGAACACATTTCGATCCTACACGCCTATTTCACAGCAGTACTCTACCCAAAAAACGAAAACGCAACAACACATACATATAAAACATGGAAGAAAAATAATGTAAATATAGACCTCGATAAAACAATGAACCCTAACAAACTAGCTAACATAAGAAGATATATTCTAAAAGCAAAAAAAATATCAGAAATAGAAATAGAGCAATTGAAAGAAAAAATAAATCAGGAAAATCTAGATAGTAGTCACACAGCAATGCCAAATAATAATATAAACACTGAGATTGCAAAACACGAGGACAAACGTAACATGCCCGGCAAAAACGAAGTAAACAAAAAACAACAAACCCAGACCGTAGAGATGTATAATAGTGTACAAAAAGCACCAATCCAGAACACCACAGACAAACATATGAATGAAAAGGAAGGCAAAACAAATATAAAGCCTGGAAATAACGAAGGGAAACCTAATAATTACGATACTATGAAAATGAAAATAACCGAAGAACTGAAAACCACAGATCTTAGAATGGACCACAGATTATATCTCCCAAAAATCAAAATAGACAATAAAACAACATCAATAATAAATAGCATAAACCTGGCCGTCACGGAACTAACAACCACAGAAACAACAGGCAATATCACTGAGCTAAATGACATGATATATGCGGCAGCCACAAAAGAAGCAGGATACTCACTCAAACCCATCCGAACAGGAGTTCTACCACCCAAACAGACCTTGTGGATAAATAACATCCAGAACAAAATTAAAAAAAAGAGAAAAGATTTATCGATTCTCAACGAAATTAGTAAACAATCAACACTACTAAGTAACAAGAAGAAAACAAAAATACTGTACAAATACAACATTACAGAAAAAGACTTACCTGAGGCAAAAGAAAAACTAAAGCAAGACATCCTTGCCAAAGCACAGAGGATCCGCCGGTATGAGAAACGCCAACGTTTCTTTGAACAAAACAAACAGTTCAAATCCAACCCCAAAAAACTCTACCAAGAACTGGGTAAAAATAAAATAGACATTACTTCAGCACCAACAGCAGAAGAACTAGAGAAATTCTGGAAACAAATATGGTCGGTGAAGCAACAACCCCAAAAAAGGACCATTAAAACAACAAACTTAGCACCTGAGCAACTCTGGGCCCCTATAACAACTGAAGAGGTCACCCAGACACTGCAAAGACTAAGCAACTGGAAAGCACCTGGACACGACAAGATCCCCAATTTCTGGTTAAAACACCTGCCAGCAATGCATAAAAAGCTGGCAGAAAACTTTAACAACATAATAGCAGATCCAGAAACAATGCCTGAATGGCTCACAAAAGGGAAAACCATCTTAATCCCCAAATCCACGGAAACGGAGAAACCACAAAACTATAGACCTATAACCTGTCTCCCTACGATCTACAAAGCCTTTACTGCAATAATATCACAGAGAGTGAGTAAACACCTGGAAAATAACAACCTGTTTCCAGAAGAGCAGAAGGGATGCTGCAAGGGCTCATACGGCTGTAAAGATCAATTATTGATCAATAAAGCCATAACTGAAGACAGCCGCAGAAAGAAGAAAGGCCTCAGTATGGCCTGGGTGGACTACCAAAAGGCTTTCGACAGTGTTCCCCACACGTGGATTCTGGAAACACTAGCCATAAACAAGGTGGCACCAATTATCATAAAATACATAGAGCACTCAATGAACAAATGGCAGACAGTGCTACAGCTCCAAACAAAAGAGGGACTTGTGAAAACGAAAGCCATCCCCATTAGAAGAGGAATATTCCAGGGAGACACGCTCTCTCCACTCCTGTTCTGCCTGGCACTCACACCTTTAACAGAATTGCTAAATAGAACTGGATGCGGTTACAAATGCTATGGAAAAACAGTCAGCCACCTTCTATATATGGATGACCTAAAATTATATGCAAAAAACGACAAAGAGCTAGAAACACTACTACAGACAGTACACGGCTTTACCAAGGAAATAGAAATGAAATTCGGATTAGAAAAATGTGCCAAAGCAACCCTGAAAAGAGGAAAATTAGTTAAAAGTAGCAATATAACACTAGATAAAGCCAATGAAATAAGAGAACTAGACGAAAGCCAACCATATAAGTATTTAGGAGTCAATGAACTAGATAGGATACAACATACACAAATGAAAGAAAAAATAAAGAAAGAGTACTATAGACGAGTTAGATCAATACTAAAAACAGAGCTCAATGCTAAAAACAAGATAATGGGTATCAACACTTTAGCTGTCCCAGTTATAAGCTACAGCTACAACATCCTTAACTGGACACTAAACGAACTATGTAAAATAGACAGGAAAACAAGAAAAATAATGACAGGATATAGGATGCACCACCCAAAATCTGACATAGAAAGGCTATATATACAACGCACAGAAGGTGGCAGGGGTCTTATACAGCTAGAAAACTATTATAAAATAACCACCATAGGACTGCAAAAATACCTACTCCAGAAGCAAGGGAAACTAATACAAATAGCCACAAAACACAAGCAAAACAAAAAACTGTTTTCAGTATTTAAGGAAGCTGACAAATACAAACAAGAAATCAATCTACCTAACAAATACGAAGAAGAAGAAGAAGAAACAACAAAAGCTATAGAACAAATGAAATCCAAACTAAAACTAGAACAGCAACGGACCATGATAAAACGATGGCAAGAAAAGCCCCTACATGGTAAATACTGGGCTAAACTAAATGCGAAAGAAATAGACAGAGAAAAATCCCAGCAATGGCTGAGAAGCTCAGGACTCAAAGCAGAGACTGAAGGATTTTTAATTGCTGCACAAGACCAAAGCCTCCCCACCAGAAATTACCAAAAACACATAATGAAAAGAAATATAACAAGTAACTGTAGAATATGTGGAGATCGACAAGAAACAATAAATCATATTATCTCTGGCTGCCCAGTCCTGGCTAAGAAGGAATATATTCACAGACACGACAGAGCTGGGACCTATATACACTGGAAGCTATGCCAACATTATGGAATAGCAACAGAAAAAAGATGGTATAAACACACGCCAGAAAAGGTCACAGAAAACGAGAAAGCAACCATACTCTGGGATATGCCAATACACACAGATAGAGAAATTAAGGCAAATAGACCAGATATAGTTGTCAAAGATCATGAAGGAAAAAAATGCCTTCTAATTGATGTTTCAATACCAGCAGATGACAACGTTTCTCTAAAAGAAATGGAAAAACTTTCAAAATACAAAGACCTGGAAATAGAGATAACTCGAATGTGGAATCTAAAAACAGAAACAATTCCTATCATAGTAGGTGCCTTAGGTATAATAAAAAAATATTCAGACAAATACATAACAAAAACACCAGGACTTACAAATATATATAACATACAGAAAATTGCACTACTGGGTACTGCACACATTCTACGCAAAACACTTTCAATACAGTAAACATAAGAGCACCACAGCAAACCACAGCACATACCCAAGGCGCACAGAGCTGCGCTCGGTAGTGAAGTGAAAGCACGTTATAAAAATAAAACTACTGAATAATAATAATAATAATAATAGTAATAATAATAATAATAATAATAATAATAATAATAATAATACTTGTTCTAACATCCACTTTTCTATGCTTGCACTGCTCAGACAGATTTCGTCGAGGCAGATTTTCTACAGTTGGATGTGCTTCCTTTTGCAAAGCATCACCTGTTTCTAAGTGAGGTAATATTTCCTCATAGCCAGACACTTTTCCATTGAAGATTGGAAATTAATGACATTGCTTATATGATGGTCAAACTCATTTACAACAACTGTGTGATACTAAGGCATGGAGACAAAAATACACACATATGTATATACATACTCACACACACTTGTATATATATATAATGTGCACAGATAATGTATTTTATACATTTATTGAAGGTTTACAAATGTTTTGGATAAATACTGGTGGGACTTAATTTATAATTCAATTGTATTAATTGATTGATCCATGGCCAATCAACTGAAAAAATAGAGAACAACCACCCTTCTTTATACATATATGAAATAAGCTTCTCTCCGCTTCTGTCTATCAAATCCACTCAAAAAGCTTTGGTCTGCACAGGACTATAGTAGAAGATGCCCAAGGTGCATTACACAAGGACTGAACCTAAAATCACACGGTTATGTGGTTGGGAAGGAAACTTCTTAACCACACGCCCATGCTCACATCTATGATGACTGAAAATAATTGGTATAAGAAAACATTAAATCCTGTACATGACAATTACTTGGTTATAATAATATGGGATGCCTGTCAAAGCTGACAAAGAAATCAAAGCAAATTACCCAGACATCATTGTCAAAGGCAGAGAGAGAAAAATAAAAAAAAGATAAAAGATCGGCATATTCCGATCGGCATCTCAAACACTTTTAACAAAACCATAAATGGCAATAAAAGAAATATAAAACAATATAAAAGAAATATAAAACACAGCAAAAACCTATCAAACACAATGTCTATGACTGCCATATTTATTTATATGTTCCTTGGAATTCATCAAAGTTTCATATCAGACTGTTATTTATTAACACTAGAATAGATTGGACAGCTGAGAAATTGTAGATAGAACCAAGCTGGACAGTGGAGAAATTGTAGACAGAAGAAACAAGGATGGACAGTAAAGAAACTGTAGACAAAAGCAAGGTTGGACAGCAGAAAAATTGTAGACAGAAACAGACTGGACAGTAGAGAAATTGTAGATAGAAACAGAGTGGACAGTGGAGAAATGTAAGACAAGGGGTAGTGGAGAAAATGCACTAATTTGGCTGCAAACCAAATCCCATAGAATAAACAATAGCATATTGTAGTGTGAGCTGTGGTCCTCAACTAGGTAGGTAGGAGCCCAAGGGGTGGAGATCTGGTTTAAGCACCCCATAACTTTTTTGGGGGGGGGGGAATTTTCAGAACCTTTTTGCAAATTTGTGTCTACACACACCTTCTTTCACACATAAATCTTATAAGTTCCACTCTTTTACAAATTTTTTAAAAAATCAGAGTTTAAAATGCAGAGTGGCCATAGGCGTAGGAGTGGCTGTGTGGTAAGTAGCTTGCTTACCAACCACATGGTCCATGGTTCAGTCCCACTGCGTGGCATCTTGGGCAAATGTCTTCTACTATAGCCTCAGGCCAACCAATGCCTTGTGAGTGGATTTGGTAGACGGAAACTGAAAGAAGCCCGTCGTATATATGTATATATATATATGTATGTGTGTATGTGTTTGTCCCCGCCAACATCTCTTGAAAACTGATGCTGGTGTGTTTATGTCCCCGTAACTTAGCGGTTCGGCAAAAGAGACGGATAGAATAAGTACTAGGCTTCTAAAGAATAAGTCCTGGGGTCGATTTGCTTGACTAAAGGCAGTGCTTCAGCATGGCCACAGTAAAAAAACTGAAACAAATAAAAGAGTAAAGAGAGAGTAAAAGAGTATAGTCTAAACTTTCTGCTTAAATCCCAGCAATGGACCACTCTTGGGTGCATTATCATTCTATTAAATGTGTTTATGGGGAGAAAAATATTGAAAAATGTCAATACATGTCAGAGTGACAAAGAAACGAGGATGATATCAGGTGGTCATGAGATGTGCTAAAAACAACAGCTAAATCACATCAAAAAATTTTTTTTTTTTCATAATCACATGAATTCCTGTGTGCAGAACACAAAGTTTGCAAAAATTTCTGGAAAATGCCAAAAAATGTTATGAGGGGTTATATGAGTTGCTTAAACTAGAATTCCACCACACAAGGAAACGGGGAACACTGAATCTGTTTATTGTACTCAGTCATTCTATTCAACAATAATTCCACATATATGAAATATGCATTCGTAGCAAGACTAAACATGATTGTTATCAACATTGGCTGTACTCTCTAATCCTGAAGGAATCTTGCTGTGTATTATTCTATAAAATGTTATAATAAATCATAAAATACTCAACACTCTCTTAGTTTTTGATTGTTTAAAAAAAAAATCACAGAGAGAAAACATGTTTCAAAATTGCTAAAGTACTCTATATAGGTGCAGAAAGATATGTCTGGAGTAGCTGGCATTTGGAAGGTCATAGAAACCAAGCCAAAACAGAATGGAGCCTGGTGCAGCTAGCTCTCTGGCTTACCAGTTCCAGTGAAACTATCAACCCATGCCAGTATGGAAAATGGATGCTAAATGATGATGATACACACATATATAAAATATGCTTGAGGCATATTCGAGCCTGTAAGAAAACCATTCACTGTATTTTGTCATGGAGAAAATATCTTACTATTGACCAATAGCAAATTTCCTGAGTAAGGTGGGGGAATAATATAGGGATGATGCTTTACTGTTTATAGGTAGTGTAAGGTTAACTTATAAAGGCATAGGAAAAAATCCTTAAATTTTTAAGGCTTAGGACAATCTATCTTCCTGGAGAATGAGTATAATAAAAGAAATTTTCTGGATGTTACTTTGGACCTTAGTATGGGATGTAACACCCATATCACAAACCAAATGAGAACCTCAAATATGTGAGCTGAAAATCCAATTATCCGGAAGTGATTATAAATTCTATAATTAGGAGCTCTAAACTTAGAATCTCTAAACTTTCAGCTAATGAAAAGATATTTAAATAAAATGAGAAATGCTGCGATTTAACTTCAGCAAAAGCTGGTTATGAGGAGAAAATTTATTGTATTCCTAATGTTGAGATTAAGAATATACTTAAAGATGCAGAAGTAATGGAATAGATGAATAATGACAGTGATCACCATAACAAAAAAAAACAAAAAAAAAAAAACACACTAATACATACTTTAATAGGAGGAATAGTATGAAAAGCTTGACTGGTAATTGAATAGGTGTAGATAAAGCAGGTGACAAGGTTTAAAAGTCTAATCAACCATCTTGTTATTAAATTTCTAACTAAAATATATCCCTCATGTGTTTCAATTAAACTAAAATAATGGTGAATGCAGACAGGTTTCATGAAACAATTGTAACTTTGTTTTTTATTTATCGACATATTAAATATGATTTTTGGAACACAATTCAACAAAGTGTTCCAAACCAAATCTTTTTCATTATTTTTTGCTTCAAAGTGAATCTAATTACAGGTAAATTCAATAAAATATAAAATTATTTAAATTTTACTTAAACGGCAGCATAGAAAATGAGTAATTAGGTAATGTTCAATGAGTATACAACAAAATTTTAATAGAAAGGAATTATTTATCAGTAGAACTTAATACACAGATGACAGGTGTGTCATAAAGGTAAAACAGAACAAAATACTGGAATTTGTCTTTGAAGAAAACTAGAAAATGATCAACTAAATGAAATAAACTCACATGTATATATAACTATACAGAAACATATAATAGTGATTCACAATTCAAATTAACCAAATTTTGTCGTAAATGAGGTAAATTCAAAACGAAATATTTATAAATCCAATTTACACACACAATATTCCTAAACATATTGAGATTTGTAACTTTTTTCCAAATATGTGGGAAACTTCAGAATATATATATTTTTTCCTTTTTATTTACATTCTGCATAGTGATTTGTTTCCACAATAATTGCTTCAAAGAAAAATTTTTTAAAAATCATTTAATGGTTTTATTTCCTTGGAAAGACTGTGGTTAGATCTAATAGCTTCCTAAAAATAATTAAGAGAAACAGTTTTCAAATTCTTATTACATGCAAGTACAAATTCATTTTTTAAAATCACTATTGGAACTGTCGCAATTGTTTCACTTTCAGAAAAAGAAATGTCCAATTCATAATCACATGTGGTTTTCATGCTTGCTGTATATTTTCTTAGGTTTTTCTGTCTTTTTTCGAAAATAACTTTGAATTCAAACTCACAGCTTGTCAGCATGAAACTGGTATTCCTTTTTCATCCGTTGTGAACCATTTCAGAAGATTGAAGTGGAAAAATTGGAAAAAATCTCAAAAAAATTTGTAGTGCTCAGATATCACATACAATAAAGGTGAATAATGTAACTCAGTTGCTTACATCATGAAACTGCATGTTTTCACAAGTGTATTAAGAAAATTTGCACTAAAATTCTCATTAAAATATGAACAGGTCATTTTAGCTGATTTTGATAATATTGATATCAAGCGTCGGGCTTCATGAAGGTAAAAGGCTGGGTTCCTTATGAGCGTTGGGCTTTCCGGAGGCTGAGTTCCTTTCAAGTGTTGGGCCTCACAGAGGCAATGACAGACCTTTGACATTATGTCATGCTTGAGAAGAAGACCCATCAAGCTAAGCAAAATTGCAGTCATGGCAGATACCAGTGTTACGCACCAGTGCCGGTGCATGTAAAAGCACCCATTACATTCTCGGAGTGGTTAATGTTAGGAAAGGCATCCAGCTGTAGAAAACCATGCCAAATCAGACTGGAGTCTAGAGCAGCCTTCCAATTTATCAACCCTGGTCAAACCATCCAACCCATTCCAGCATGTTAAATGATGATGATGATAATGACCAAACTCTTTCTGGGTGGCTTTGGGCAAATTAGCAATGAAAGGGTAAATAGAAATAAGGAAATGAAGGGCAAAAGTAGCTATGTGAACCAAGGAGGCAAACATAGAATTAATAAGACCATTATAACCACCAAGCAACCAAGAGAATATAATAAGGATAATGATAATAGTAATAATGCTGGCAATGATGTAAAGAGGAAAATAATAATAGTATTAATAATAGAAATGTATAGCAATAGTAAAGTAAAGCATTCTTAATGATACAAATAAATAAAAAAAAGTTCTGCAGCAGTTATACCCAATTATGAGAGCAAGGAAGGGTAGTGTGTGTGTGTGCGAGTTGCAAACATTATAGTTGATCAGGTCTGATAAAAAAAAAAAAAGGCTAATCTCAAGAATAAATAACAAACATTTTACAATTCTTAGTAATATAAATTAATAACATGCCAGTGGCACATTAAATCATGCTGGTGGCATGTTAAAAGCATCCAGCATGCACTGTAAAGTGGTTGGCATTAAGAAGGGCATCCAGCTGTAGAAACCAAGCCAAATCAGACTGGAACACGGAGCAGCCCTTCAGCTCCAGTCAAACCGTCCAACCCATGCCAGCATGGAAAATGATGATGATGATGAAAGAGTACACACACACACACATGCAGAGAATTTTATGAAAAGTCATTTTTATCAATTTCTTATCTAACACAATTAATTATTCGTTCCTTTATTTTTAGTAAGTTATTAGTGACAGAGACTTTCACTACTCCACTGTAACCTGTTAATTGGTTTCAAATAAGTATGCTTGTGTGTCACGTGTAGGTATCTCTCTCTCTCTCTTTTTAATAATAAATGTGACAAATGACACTGAAACTAATAACAGCTAATTAAAAATAAATAAGGTAGTTAATAATTAACTAACAGTGTTTGGTACTCATTAATTAGCCAGCTGACAAACAAACTAGAAACATTATATTGGAATACAACATTTCATTCAACACAAGGTGTCACATTAAATGCTCCAGCTTTCTTTCTCTTGTCCTTTTCATACATGCTTGTATGCCTACACACACACATTATAATCATACATATTTATTTCCATACAAGCATAGAGAGATAATATTTTTAACATAGATTATCACTTTAAGAATCGCTGAAGCATATTATTCACTGATGAATGCCTTTCTAACAGTTAATTACCTAATTATAACGGGGGGGGGGGGAAAGACATCGTAACTTCTTTACTGTTGTTAGACTGCTGTAAAATAATTACAACTGTTACTGTCATCATGTCGGAAACTAACCTCTCACCTCACCTTCTACCTACGTCTCATAAAAGAACAAAAACACAACAAGAAAGGAAAAAAAACAAAACCATCACCACCATCTCTTTCTAAACTCTATGAACATCATTCAGGTTAAGCTAGATTTACTCAAGTATTTCCCCTTGCATACATACATTCTTTGGCTTTTGTACTGAGTTACCTCCCTTCACGCAACTTATTTACATCGCTGTCCCAGCAGTATTGCTGTCATTTCCATCAAACTAAAACTAATCAGATCAGCATGATAACAATTTCCTCTATTAAACACAATGCTTATTTTAGTTATGATACTTGATACGAAAGAAGCTATTCATGGTGTGGAAGGAAGTACAATGAGAAACGTGGCGACGGTTTATTTTTTTTCCAAAGAAAAGAACAGTTAAAATGAAGACATTTACTTGAGAACTGAAGCAAGGCACTACTGAACAAATCAGGGACAGCTGTAGATCCAAGGTTTACTTGACAGTCTTCCCAGATAATTATAAAATACACAGCTTGATACGTAAAATAAAATTATACATTTTCAACAAGTAAATAAATACCTAATGTGGAAGATTTGTAGGTTGAAATTTAAGGTAAAGAAAGTGATTGGAGCTAGTAATTGTAATTCTCATTAGAATCAACCCAAGAACAAAGTTTAGCCATGTCATGTGTTTTCAGTTTGCGTATACTTTATTAGTAATTATTTTATGTACATATTTAGAGGTTTCTTTGATAAATGTTAAGCCAAGCAAAGTTGTATATCAAATTGAAGCAACAAAATTCGAAGAAACTAATGGTAAATTACTATAGCAACAATAATCATAATAATGATGATGACGATGATGATGATGATGATGATGATGATAATAATAATAATAATAATAATAATAATAATAATAATAATAATAATAATAATAATAATGGTTTCTAATTTTGGCACAAGGGTAGCAATTTTTGGGGAGGGAGTAAGTTGATTACATAGACCCCACCAGCATTCAACTGGTACTTAGTTTATGACCCCAAAAGGATGAAAGGCAAAGTCGACCTCAGCAGAATAATAAATTATAATGTTTCAAATTTTGGCACAAGGCCAGCAGTTTCAGGGGAGGGGTTAATCAATTAGCGTTCAACTGGTACTTATTGACACCAAGTTGATTCCAGTGGCATTTGAACTCCGAATGTGAAGATGGATGAAATGCCACTAAGCATTTTGCCCAGTATGCTAACAATTCTGCCAACTTGCCTTGATAATAATAATAATAATAATAATAATAATAATAATAATAATAATAATAATAATAATAATAGTAATAATAATAATAATAATAATAATAATAATAATAATAATAATAATCATAATGATTGTTTTAAAGGCTACTTTTCCATGCTTATATGGGTCAGATGATATTTGTTGAGGCAGATTTTCTATAGCTGGATGCTCTTCCTGTCACTAACCCCACCCCCCACTTGTTTCCAAGCAGAGTAATATTTCTCAATGGGAAGATATATTTTTATGGAAGACTGGATATGAGGAGATACTACTTGTATGATTGTGGAGCTAGTTTACAACCATTTCATGACTTTGAAATAAGGAGACACAAACACAATACTCTTTGCATCATGATTTCTCAATAAAGTACATAGTTTTACATTTTATGAAATAAATGAAATGAAAAATTTTGAGAATTGTAACTTTTCCAGTCAGATACTGAAAACAAGATAAAAATTGTTCTCTAATCTAAACATAAGGTTGATACTTTATCTTATCAATACCAGAGAGATGAAGGGCCAAACTGACCTTAGTAGGATTTGAACTCAAAGTGAAGAGCCAGAACAAATACCATAAGGTATTTTACCTGATGCTCTAACAATATTGCCTACAAGTCGATGACTAAGTATTATGCTACCACAATACTGAGACAGATACAGACACATATCATTGTATCTGTTAGGTAAGGGAGCATTTTTTTTATTCATCTTGTATCTGGTCAGAAGTTACATACAAAGAGAGAAATTTAATCCTCATGAAATTACATTCTGGTGTTCTCAGGTAAATCTTATAACACTGCTTTTGTCTGTTTGATTGAAAACAGCTGCTGCAGCTTCTACTTTACAGATCAGAGGTTATCAGCAGGAACCATTCCTGGAGCACACCTGCAGAGATTTTAAGGCAAGGTTCTTAGTTCAAACCTTATAACAATCATTTTGTTATGTCTGAATGAGGTGCATGCACTAACAGAATTCAAGTTGTAATAGTTTGCACAAGTTAAAAAGACATACAGCTATGGAAAGAATTGCTTTAATCAAGCCAATAAAACTAGCCTGGTAGAAATAGGAGTTAAACCTCTTGCAGATTACACTTTACTCTCTTATAAAAGAAAAAAGACATTGTATAATATATACCTAGACATGTTATGTCTGTAAATAAAAGATAGTTTTTATTTGAACATAACACTTCAAATCCAGAGAATGTCATGCTGCAAACATGGCTTCTACGTTATACATTAAGCTGCTTACATCAAATAAAACACATGATTCAAAGTTTCATATATAGATAATTATAAAGACATATGCTATAAAATTATACCATTTTCATAGATATAATCATAGGTCTGTTTGATCTAGACCAATCTGGGAACTAAACAACAGTGCTTTAATAAAGGCAAATGTTCATATATTCTAAAACAACCATGATCACATTTAAGCTGGGAAAATGGATGTTAAGGAATACTATTAAGGAAAGACCCAGTTGTAAAATAATATTTTTTGCTCCAAAATGTGAATAACACTTTAAAGAGCCATTCTATATAATCTTGCAAAACATTTGACTTAAAATTTAAGATGTATTTCAAATACAAGTGAAATACATAGAGTCAAATAATACATTTCTATATTTCTGCTTGACTAATTCTATCTAATAAAATCGAAGTGCTACTGACTTCCACTGTCAGAAGTGGTATTTGTGACATCATTCTGTTTAACACTATCATCTGGCCATTGGGTACATTTAGTAGAATTTATTTGGATTAAGTTTGTGATTTGAACATGACTAAGTATTTGATCTGAGCATGATTAACTATCCTGTTTAACTGCTTCTTATTGCAGCAACTCATGAAGCATGGTTTCTTCTTCCCTTTTCATACCCACAATTTTGGAAGCCAAAGTAAAGATCATGAGAGAGCTACCTTTTCTCCTCCCACTAAGTCATTACAATAATTTAAAAAAAAAATCTATCTTATGTAGCTAAATTTATTTGAAGACAAGTGCTGGCTGCTTTCCCCCACCTTGGATTATTTTGATCTCCACCCACTGTCATGCCGTTATAGTGCTAGCTGCCTGTGAAGCCATGCTGCCTTTAACAAAATTCACAAAGCATGGCCTGGATGCCTCAGGCTTTCCTTCCTAGCTCAAGCCAGCAAGGGTAGACCAAAGGGACGGTAAAAGGCATGACTGTATGACAGTTTTATTGTTCCATAGTAGTAGGCCCTTCATCTGGGATGTCATATGCTGTTATACTTTCTCCAGTGGTAACTTGGTGAGTTGAGCACATCACTATCATTAATGTTTTAACATTCACTTTTCCATGCTTGTATGAGTTGGACAAAATTTGTTGAGGCAAATATTTTGTCTGGATTTTTTTCTTGTTGCCAACACTCACTTGTCTCCAAACAAGGTAATATTTCCCCAGGTCCTTCCAATGTAACTAGTTCAAGAGCCAGTTATCCTTTCTCCAAAAATTGTAAACAAATAACACTGTATGAATAGTGGCACCACTTTCAATCAGCATGCAAACATCAAGATAAAGGAAGATGCAAATACACACATACACACACAAGGGGTTTCTTACAGTTTCTATCTTACTGATTCCCAAGTAGAAGACATCAACCAACAGTGCCATGCGGTGGGAATGAACCTTAAACCATGCTGTTCCAATGCGAACTTCTTAACCACACAACCATATGTAACCCTGAAACTGTTTAATAATGATGCTTGCGATTTGTGTCAACATTTACAGAGAATAAAGTACATGAAATAATGAACACTATAATATTATAGGGATTTATTTTAATTGCTCTAGAGGGATAAAAGATTAAATAATCTACCATGATAGGATTTAAATAGGGGAGTTCAGAAGAACAAAAGTACAGACTGCAATAAATTTAGTTGGAGCTCTTCATACTTTGGTTACACTAAATATTTGTATATTATTCTTAATTTTTAACTATCTACAAATAATATTCAATTCATAAGATTTATGTATCAATGGAAATTTATTTCCTAACATATTAAAATAAACAAAATGACTGTTGCCTTTAACAAACTTTGCATTCAGCTGGTGATATAATTGATCACACATTAGAAAATGGTATAAATTTATAGCATATAATATCTTTATAAACCTCTCTTTCTCTCTTTCCATATATATATATGTACATACGTTTGTACGAATGTATGTATGTATCTACACACACACACACACACACACATGTGCAATTTTGACTCATGTATGTGTTTGATCTAAGCAGCTCAATGTAGAACATAGAAACCATGTTTACAGCATGACATTCTCTGGATTTGAAGTATTATGTTCAAATAAAATCATTTAACAGCCAGGTAGTCCATAAAGTTGCCATAATATTGCCATGGTAGCATGGCATTCTCCACATTCAAGGCACCTTAGTTAAAATTAGAATGACATCCTCTGTTGCGAAAATGTGATTATTTTCTACTATCGTTTCAATACATTTTATTTCAGTAATTGTATTGTCAAAGTTTATTTAATTACTGATCAGACCATAATATATGAATCTCTGTCCAAAAGATGCTGTTAAAATGAGCCAATGAGGAAGCTTCTATTCTGCCACTTGAGCTGCTAAAAATGTCAGCTAAATTTTTTTCAAACCATACCTTACTGTTTTGATAAAAAATATTAGAACACATTAAATAAGGAAATTCTATATACACAATGCCTGAAAAAAAGACGATGGTCACAGCTAAGCAATTAGGTCTACTTGGTCATGGCTGACTAAACAAAAATATGCTGTTTTATACAGAGTGTTTGTGGCACAAATATCTCTCTACCCTTTCTCATAAAACTTCTCGACACATTGACATTGGTCTTGCTTGAGTGATGTTTTATTAAGAAAAATATTACAGATGAAATTGAAATATTGAACAATGTAGTTATTCATAAATCATATTGACAGATCTTAAATATTGTAGGATGAATGTTATAAAAGACATCATCTAATATAGTTACCAGGTAATACTTAAGTATTTTTAGTTTGGCCATGAGCCACATGGTTAAGAAATTCTCAACACAACCATGTGGGTTCAAGTACAATCCCACTGCATGGTACCTTGGGCAAGTGCCTTCTACTATAGTTCTGGTCCAATTAATGCTTTGTGAGAAGATTTGATAGATGGAAATTGTATCAAAGCTCATCTTATCATCATATATATATATATATATATATATATATATATATATATATTAGTTCATAGATGAGATCAGATATTCTTCGTATAGAACACACTTAGTAGTGCTCAAGAGATTTAAACTTGTGCAGGTATAGAAGAAAATGTAGAGATAACAGATTAGACAGATCAATCAATATATAAAGTATATTGAGTACATGAAATATAAAAAATGTATATATGCATACATATACACATTTTTAGTATTTCATGTATTTGATATACTTTATATATTGATCTATCTAATTTGCTTCTTCTTAAATTTACTTATATACATACATACATATATATATATATATCATCATCATCATCATCGTTTAACGTCCGCTTTCCATGCTAGCATGGGTTGGACAATTTGACTCAGGACTGGTGCAACCGGATATATATATAATATATATATAATATATATATATATTATATATATATTATTTACATTATCTACATTTGACGGATATTCGTCCTCATCTTGTTTGTTGTTAACACAACGTTTCGGCTGATATACCCTCCAGCCTTCGTCAGGTGTCTTGGGGAAATTTCGAACCTGGGTTCTCATTCCTATCGATGTTACTATTATTATTATTATATTATTATTATTATTATTATTAATCAGGTCGCTGCCGTGAATCGAACTCGGAACCTTGGGGTTAGTAGCCCGCGCTCTTAACCACTACGCCATATGCCCGTGGACAATTATGGGGTGAATTTTAAGGCTTATAAATCTATTATTTTTCTATCCTTCCTCAATACCGGTTCCCATATGCTATTCATATCTGCACTCGGTCTGCTTAGGAGGTTGTTGTGTCCTAGCATATGTGCTGCTTCTTTTAGTTTTCGTATTTTCCAGTGTTGTTCCCTGTCTATTATTTTAACTTCATCCCACAGGGGGAGGTGGTTTCCATTTTTCCATACATGATCAGCTATACCCGATTTATCGATATCTCCTCGTGTCACAGCTTTGCGATGTTCTTCTACCCTTATTTTGAGGGGGCGACATGTTTCGCCTTTGTATAACCTACCACAGCTGCATGGGATGGAGTACACGCAGTTTTTGGTCATATTCTCTTCTGTTGGTGGTTTTACCCGAAGGAGATATTTGCGAAGTGTTGTATTGCTCTTGAATACTGCCCTGATGTCATATGGGCCGCATATCTTTTGTAAGATAAGAAAAGATTTGCCAATGTTCTGCGCCGTGAGGACCAAAGACTCGAGGTATTTCGTGTTGCAAGACAGTGTAGGAGAGAGAATAGTGATGTTGTAGGAGAGAAATGTGTTCGCATGGATGATGGTACGCTTGCACTAAATGAGGCTGCAAAGAAAGAGGTCTGGAGATGCCACTACGATAGATTGCTTAATAAAGAGAATGAATGGGAGAAAGAGAGCCTGCTGTATGTCGACCCAACAGAGGGACCAGCTATCTGAGTTGACAGTACCAGGGTAGATAAAGCAATTAAGAGTATGAAGACAGGGAAAGCCCCCGGCCCATCAGGAATCACTGCAGAGATGCTCAAAATATCTGGCAGTGTTGGCTACAGCCTAGTCACCAGTATTATGAACCAGGTGATACACGAAGGAGTCATACCCAATGACTGGTGTAGCAGCACCATAGTAAACTGCTACAAAGGTAAAGGTGACGCTTTAGACACTAATAATTACAGAGGCATCAAGCTGTTAGATCAGGTTATGAAAGTTACGGAGAGGGTCATAGCCCAACTAATTAGGGAGCAAATCAATTTAGATGAGATGCAGTTTGGGTTCGTGCCAGGTAAAAGCACCACTGATGCCATATTTCTAGTGAGACAACTGTAGGAGAAATATCTAGCCAAGGATCAACCTCTGTACCTGGCCTTCGTTGACATGGAGAAAGCCTTTGACAGGGTCTCTCGATCCCTTATCTGGTGGTCAATGAGGAAACTTGGGATAGAAGAATGGTTAGTGAGAGCTGTGCGAGCCATGTACAGAGATGCTGTCAGTAAGGTGAAGGTTGGAAATGAGTACAGTAATGAATTCCGGGTAGAGGTAGGGGTCCACCAAGGTTCCGTCCTCAGCCCCCTCCTATTTATCATAGTCCTCCAGGCGATCACAGAGGAATTCAAGACAGGTTGCCCCTGGGAGCTCCTCTATGCTGATGACCTTGCACTAATTGCGCAGTCACTATCAGAACTAGAGGAGAAGTTTAAGGTGTGGAAGCAAGGACTAGAATCGAAGGGCCTTAGAGTCAACCTAGCAAAAACCAAAATCCTAATAAGTAGGAAGGTAGATAAAACACAAACCCCTTCAGGTAGATGGCCCTGCTCAGTATGCAGTAAAGGAGTAGGTAGTAACTCTATAAGATATACCCGGTGCAAGCTATTGACACATAAGAGGTGCAGCAATATCAAAGGCAGATTAACTACAAAGTTAGTTTTTGTATGTGGCAGATGTTCAGGTGCAATAAACACTGTAAACAAACAGGAAACAACTTCTATCTCATTCCAGGGAGAAAAACTAGAGGTAGTTGATAGCTTCCGCTATCTGGGTGACCAAGTTAGTAGTGGGGGTGGGTGCGCTGAAAGTGTAACCGCTAGAATAAGAATAGCCTGGGCCAAGTTTAGAGAGCTCTTACCTCTGCTGGCGACAAAGGGACTCTCACTCAGGGTAAAAGGCAGACTGTATGACGCATGTGTACGAACAGCCATGCTACATGGCAGTGAAACATGGGCTGTGACTGCTGAGGACATGTGTAAGCTCGCAAGGAATGAAGCCAGTATGCTCCGCTGGATGTGTAATGTAAATGTGCATACCCGTCAGAGTGTAAGTATCTTGAGAGAAAAGCTGAACATAAGAAGCGTCAGTAGTGGTGTGCAAGAGAGACGATTGCGCTGGTTTGGACATGTGGTGAGAATGAATGAGGATAGCTGCGTGAAAAAGTGCCACTCCCTAACAGTTGAGGGAACCCGTGGAAGAGGTAGGCCCAGGAAGACCTGGGCTGAGGTGGTGAGGCAAGACCTTCGAACATTGGGCCTCACCGAGGCGATGACTACTGACCGAGACCTTTGGAAATGTGCTGTGCGTGAGAAGACCCGGCAAGCCAAGTGAGATCGTTGCCAGTGCCCCTGGACTGGCTCTTGTGCAGGTGGCACATAAGATGTACCATCCTGAGCGTGACCGTTGCCAGTACCGCCTGACTGGCCTTGTAGGGTTTTCGAGCGAGATCGTTGCCAGTGCCCCTGGACTGGCTCTTGTGCGGGTGGCACATAAAAGACACCATTTCGAGCGTGGCCGTTTTCGTGCGGGTGACACGTAAAAGCACCCACTACACTCTCTGAGTGGTTGGCATTAGGAAGGGCATCCAGCTGTAGAAACTCTGCCAAATTAGATTGGAGCCTGGTGTAGCCATTCGGTTGCACCAGTCCTCAGTCAAATCGTCCAACCCATGATGATGATGATGATATATATATATATATATATATATATATATCTTAAAAGATAGAGCTCAAAATCAATGCATTGAAGATACTTTACTGCAGCAACAATTATAATAACAGAAACAACCACAATAAGCCAAACCTATGCACATTTCAATATTTTACGAGACATCTTATGATGTGGTTTATTTATCCGGGATACCCTATTGAAATGTGCATAGGTTTGGCTTATTGTGGTTGTTTCTGTTATTATAATTGTTGCTGCAATAAAGTATCTTCAATGCATTGATTTTGAGCTCTATCTTTTAAGAGACATATATATATATACATATATATATACACAAAAACTCACCTGTGAGCTTTTTGCTAAGACTGTTAACAGATACTATATATTTTGTAAAATTTGTTTTATAAAAGTATATATTTAATATATATATATATATATATATATATATATATATATATATATATATACACACACACACACACACACACACACACAATCAAGATACTGAATCTTACAAAGGAAATGATAAAGGACTGATATATCTGATGCCTTGCTATACTCTAGAAGATCCATTCTCCACAGCAGAAGTGCTAATGCTGCTCCCACTGCTGAAGAGGATTTGGCTGCAAGAGCCCCGTGCTGGTGCCATGTAAAAAGCATCCGTATAAGCTCTATGCTGGTGCCATATAAAAAGCACCCAGTACACTCTGTAATGTGGTTGATGTTAGAAAAGGCATCCAGCCATAGAAGCCAAGCCAAATCACCAAATCTGGTAGACCTCTTCTGCTTGCCAGCTCTGGTCAAACTATCCAACTCATGCCAGCATGGAAAACAGACGTCAAAGGATGATGATAATGATGATGATGATATATATGGAGTGAACTACTGTTATCTCTAGAAGATGAGTATCCATCATTGAGAATAACTACAAAGAGGCTGGGACCATATGGTCTGGTAGTCTCATGGCTGGAAGATGGCAAGGGATCATCCCCTTGCTTGCAATATATATCAGGTGCAGATTGCACCAAATAACCAGCTGGAGGAGGCATCTTCCAGGGGTTAAAATAGCAGTAATACTGATTCGTATAGAACAGCCATGTTTAAGTGGCAATAAACATTACTTCTTAGTATAATAACTGCTTTCATCTCTTATAGAGATTTTCTTAACTAATCTGATTTATATATATATATATATATAGAGAGAGAGAGAGAGAGATCATTTCATTTTCCCCCACTTATTCTTGAAAGGGTTGTTGGGGCAGAGTCCTCAAACATGCCTTCCATTGAGTCCTGTCAGCAGCAACCATCCCCAAGTTATCTGGCTGGATCCCCAAGTGAAACCATCAGAGCTCATGGATATTTATCCACTAGTTTGTGGTTTATCCCCGGGTCTTCTGCTGGTTGGTTCTGCCTATAAAACCTGTTCAGGGAATCTTTCTGAGATTTTCTTACAACAGCTGTAGTATCAATGCTGTGGTCTTTCAGAGAGATGTTATAATTTATTAACATGCTTGACATAAGCACTTTTCTTTTCCTCCTACATATAAAAAGAAATGTGCAGAGAGAGAGAGAGAGAGAGAGGGAATGAGGGAGAGAAAGATGGAAGAAGGGAGAGAAAGAGGGAAGAGAGAGAGAGAGAAAATGAGAAAAACATTCCACTTATGTCAAATAAGTCAGCATCAAATCGGCGCTGCCAAATAGATGGTGCCAAAATGTCTCATATCCATGTATTTATATGCATATATGTAACCCTATATATTGTATAAAACCATGGTAAGCTAAGGTTATCTAGGTTTCTGTGGTTGAAAATATGAGACCCCTCTTCCCCCTTGAACTGGATGCCAGTGTTTCACAGGGTCAACTCCACCACCAGCTGTTGCTAATGCTTATCCAAGTTTCTGCAGTAGCATTTAAATGACTGAAAATATAAGACTGCTCCCCACCTTTGAACTGGGTGCCAATGCTTCACACAGTTAACTCCACCACCAGCTGTTGTTTATACCCAAGATGAAATGAAGTACCTTGCTCAAGGACAGCTTAATCTGAGAATTAATCCCACAACCTAACAATCATGAACTCAACATCAAAAACACTACATGCCTGCACACATAGACACGCACACATGCAAATGCATGCACATGTACACACACACATTTTAGGTCAAAAGTTTACTCTTTCAACAAACCGAGTTCTCATTAAATAACTGATTGAATTTGTCCATTTCTGTGCCAAGATTCCCCAGGTCTCTTGGTTGCAGTTAGAAAATTTGAATGCTACAATGTACAAGCTCCTGATGAGTTTGAATAAAAAAAATCTGACTTTACTTTGAGAAATAATAATATCTCTATGGCATATTTTATTACTGTTTCATACATGTAACCTTATACACAATATATGTATAGTGAATTTTTATATACACCATACAGTTATATGTGTCTTTACACACAAACTGTACACATCATTTGGCACTGTGTCTGTTAATTGTCTGACATTTCCCCATGCTAAAATAAGTTTTGCGAATTTGGATATCTGCAAAGAAAATGGTGCAGAATATATTTTTACAGTTTCATGATTTGAATTCTAACCACTGAGCTATGGCTTAGGAAAAGTACATATATTCACTTAGGTAAATTCACTTTTACTCTCTCTCTCTCTTTCTCACTTCACACTTTAATACTTTAGACTAATAGTAATGACAACTTCATTTACAAAACCAATACATATGACTACTCCATTTTAACTTAATAGCTGTGAAAAAATGTGGAAGTACTACTAGAAAGTTGACTAGAACAAAACTGAATGGCACAAAGTGTTGTAATTGTAAAAATATATTCAGAAGCAAAGACTAAGGTTCTATTAAATAGGAGTGAGGGTGGGGAGAGGGGATTTTTATTTACCTTTTAGTCAGGAGGTAAGGCAGCGAATATGACCCTTTAGAGAATTTTAAAAACTTGGGAGAGAGAGAGAGAGAGAGAGAGAGAGAGGAATGTATCCTCAAACTGGGTATCTTAAATGCTTGCCACACAGTGCACTTTGCTAAAGGTACCCAAGGTACCAGATGGTGATGTTAAACTGGGTGACACATTAAGTCTATTTGGAAATATCTATGCTTAATTTCTTTTATCTTTTACTAATTTCAGTGTGGTCATGCTGGGGTACTGCCTTGAAGCATTTAGTCAAACAAGTTAACCTCAGTATTTATTATTTTTGTCAAGCCTGGTACTTATTCTATCAGTCCCTTTTTGCCAAGCCACTAAGTTATGAGGAATGTAACCAAACCAACACTAGTTGTCAAGCAACGGGAGTGGGGTGGAGGCAAACACAGAAATGCATGCACACACACACACAGACATACACACATGATGGGCTTCTTTCAGTTTCTGTCTATCAAATCCACTCACAAGGCTTTGGTGAGCCTGGGGCCATAGTAGAAGACACTTGCTCAAAATGCCACACAGTGGGACTAAACTCAAAATCATGTGGTTGGGAGGCAAACTTCTTACCACATAACCACCCTCAATATCTTTTATCTTTTCCTTGTTTCAGTCACTGGACTGCAGCCATGCTGGGGCACCACCTTGAATGGTTTAGTCAAACATATTGACCCCAGCAGTTATTTTTAACTCTGATACTTGTTCTATTGACTTCTTTTGGGCAAACCACTAAGTTACATGTATATAAAAAAAAAAGGACCCAACTTCAGTTGTCAAGCAGTGGTGGGGGACTACCACAAACACAAGGATACACATGCATAGATAAACTATGGGCTTCTTTCAGTTTACATTTATCAAATCCACTCTCAAAGCTTTGGTCAACCCAAGGCTGTAATAGAAGACACTTGCCCAATGTGTTATGCAGTAGGACTGACCCTGGAACCATGTGATTAAGAAGCAAATTTCTCACCACACCTTCATGCCCTACATGTATTAAAACTATGAAGGATCAACGATCCTTCCTGAGTGATAGGCTCATAAAACAGTTTCTATGATTCCATGGTGCATATATTTACCCTTCCATCCCACTGAATGAGATGCCAGTCCATTGCAGGATTGCTCACTTTTGCCAGCTGAGTAGACTGGAGGAATATGAAATGAAGTTTTTGCTCAAGAACATAACACATCGCCCAGCCCAGGAATTGAAACAACAATCTTACAACCATGAGTACAACACCTTAACCACAAGCCACATGAATGTGCAGAAAAGGAGTAAGTAGATCTGTCTATATTCAGTCTTCTGCTCTACCACATTTTCTTTTATTGCTAGACTTCTCTCTCTCTCTCTCTCTTCTTTCACCAGCATCTATCACTCTCATTCACTATTATTCTTCCATATTGCTCTAACATTTACTCATTCATTGCTGACATCTCACATACACACAACTCTCTCTCTCTCTTTCTCCTATCCCTTTTCTATCACTCTGTCTCTCTACTATTACTGTTTCTTCCTCCACTGCACCACTCATGCTGTTTCTATTCAATGTTTTTACAAATAATTGTCATGTAGTTGTCTATAATTATCTTTCTTTCACTTCCTTTATTCCCTTCTCTGTCACCATATTACTCCTTTCACTGTTTCTCTTCCATTACTCCCTCTTCTAACACCTGTTTTTTTAAAAATTATTTTCCTTCACAATTTCTTTACTGACAACCATCATATAACTATCACTCCTTCAAGCTCATTTCCATCATTTACTTATTCCTAAAGGTCAGGTTATCTCCTGTTATTCTTATTTCACTTTTTCAGTCTATTCTTACTCAGTTGTGTAGAAAAGAAAGAAATGAACAAAAAGAGGGGCTCTTTTTGGTCTTGATGGAGATGAGACAACCTTCTGATGTCGATGGACTTGTGGAAACAATGCATGGCAGAAGCAAGTCTCCTTAGCTTTACTGGGCACAAGATAACATCTCAAGTGCTCATGCCATGATGAAATGCACCTAGCACGCTCTGTAAAGAGATAGTTATTAGGAGAGGCACCCAACCATAGAAGCCATACTACAAACAGAAAGTGCAAGCAAGACATGATCCCTATTCCATCTAGGAAGACAGTAACAAAAAAAAAAAACTGACTCAGGGCATGAAGACCTGTCCAAAGTATTCATGAAGACCAACATGGAAAAGTGTGTGTGTGTATATATACATATATACACAGACAAACAGATGGACAGGCAGAGAGAAAGATGTTAATATGTGCACGTGTGAATGC